>NW_010110794.1:51071-51297 GCF_000699245.1 Pterocles gutturalis
TCTTCCGATGTATTTGTTTGGGCACGTGAGATGCTACATAAATGCTGTAAAGATGCACCCACCCTAGCTAGCAATTCATCCTAAGCAGAAGACTCAGCAGATTGACTCCTGACTGCCCAGAGGTTAGTTGCCATACAGTCATCAAGGGCCTAGGTTCCAGTAAGAACGAGAGGCTACAGGTGCCTGGTGTGCATCATTTCATGGGACAGCTACAGGCAGCTTCCTG
>NW_010110794.1:51322-88478 GCF_000699245.1 Pterocles gutturalis
GAGCTTTGTCTCTATTTCCCTAAACTGCAGATGTGGTCCTGGCCTATCTGCTTGACTGAAGTTGTGCAGGAGTCTATAGGATGCCATAAGGCATCTGGGTTCATTAGCTGTAAGCTGTTAACGACCAAAATCACTGCAACTGCGTGCTGTGCTTCTATTCCTTGGCTCCCTTGGTCCCCACAAAAGGGGCAGTGATACTCCCTGCTCACACAGACAGGCGCATTGTTTTGCCATTGACAGGGTTAGCACAAAGGACACAGGTACCAAATTAAAGAAGTAAAATTATTTTTACGTATGTTTAAAGTGATAAAATAATGAGGAAAGTAATACAGTGAAAATAAATTAAAGCAAGATAATGTAAAGCAGTAAAATAATAAGCGAACTACTGTAGCAAGCATAAAATAAGGTAATGCACCTAATCATTACTACGTAGAGTTAGCAATAGTGATTAAGAACTATACATTACTAATGCCCTAAAAAATATGTTACCATCATGTGGATCCGCAGTCGCTCGGGAGCCCGGCTGCAGCGAGGATTTGGAGAACCCTTCCCAGCAATTGGGAAATCTCTGTGCAGTGTGTCCACTGTATAGATGAGGCTTCCAAATTTCCCTGCAAAAATTCCCTGCTTTTATACAGCTGAATAAACAACTTTCTATCATAAGCTGCAAAAAAAATCTGGTGTGGTTTTCTCCTTTTTAACTTCCTTCTCGCGCTTGGCCAGAGCAGGAGAGGGGAGACAACACGAACAAAAGAATTTGGTAATCTTGATTATGTATCCCTCAACAAAGTCTGTCACGACTTTGTCACGTTCTTTTACTTAGAGGCTTATCTGTTTTTGACAAATGAGGCTACTGTTACACAATTAGTATCTTTCTGCTGATGAACCTTACACAGCAAGTGTTACAGCAAAGCTCTGTAAGTGTTACAACAACACTTTTATAAATTGGCATATATTCATAAGGTCATACATTGCATATGTGATCAATATTACACATATTAGATATACTGTTAGGTTGTGAGGTTCATCTGGAGGTCAACTTTGGTTCAGGGCTTCACTGCTCAGGCCCTAGTATTTCACTCATCAGTACTAGTAAAGCTCCAGGGCAATCCAGAAACAAGCACTGCAGAAACCAGAGGGGGAGAAGTTGGGCACAAGCAGTGCGTGCAGCCACACGATGGGCAGTGGTGGTACAACAAATTGACCACACAGCAAGCGGTGGCTTGGGGAATGCGGCCACAGCTCTTGTGGGGAAGAGGAGTTTATGTCCATGGCGTGTTCATTTTTGTGTTCATCGCATAAACGGCCTTGGGGGGGCTGGCTTGAGATGGCACTTGAACTTAAAATTATTAGTTTTGCAACCTCAGTGCCTTTATTTTGACAGCTTTTATTTTTTTAATGTGCTAACACTGTGGAAGGGTCCTGAGTTTTTTCTGGCAAAGTCCGTATCCTTCCTATAAGGAGATGTAAGACGTATGGAGAACAACTCAGGGGCCCAGGTCAGTAAAGCTGAGTCAGAGGTCTTGGGAATGTTGCATATTAAAACCTACATGCAAGATTCAGTAAGATAACATGTAAAAAATGAACAGCAAGTTAGGAAGGTCCTTTCTTAATATGGCAGGCTGCTCGTGTAAGGCTTTTATTGTCTGCTGAGGATGCTAGAGTAAATGTAGAAAACCAGTCTTTTGGGTGGGGGTGCTAAGGGAAGGCACTTTTTTCAGCAGTAGACCAAACCCTTGGAGTCAGATGTGGCTTTCCACAAAAGAAATATGGTAGTGCTGTCCCCTTTTCACCTCTAATGTTAGCCTTTTTCTGAAATGATATGTGGTTTTGAAAGAAAGTCAAGTACATTTCAAATAATAGGACATATTCTTGTAGCCCACAGAATATACTTATTGTAAGAAATTCTCAAAAAAGATCCCTACCTATAGAGTATAGGAAGCTCATTAGTAAAGAGAAAGCAATTCTGACAATGTCCAGGATACTCAGGTTCTTATCAGTTCTAACAATCTGGGTATTTTCCTGCTTCTGCCATTCATTTCAGCTGTGTTTGTGTGCCAGACATTTGGAAACAAGTGCCGCAAAATTAAAAGGAGAAAGAAAGATAAAATTGAAAAAGTCTGATCAATTCCACATTCTTCCTTCTGAGCAAGAGACTGAATATGCCCATAAATTAAAATAAACTTGACTGGATAACATTGCTGCTAGTTCTAAATTAACAGATGAGAAATCTGCTACAACAGCATCCCTTCTGATACCACCTAATTTAAATTAATTACCTGTCTGTGAGTCCAAATAAAAAAATTAAGAATCAGACTAAGCCCGCAGTATTAATATTGCACCTAACTATTTAATCCTGTAAATTGTTCTTCCAGAGCTCAGCTTCCAAGGACAACTGCTATGAGGTTCTGTGCGGGTTGTGTTTCCAAAGAAAGAAAACATTGCCCTCTCTCCACTTCAGCATCTTCCCTTATGGAGACAGTGAGCTGCAGCATCACATAGAATCATAGAATCATTAAGGTTGGAAAAGACCTCAAGGATCATCAAGTCCAACCGTCAACCCACACGTAGGCTATTACCCCAGGATAGAGGGAAGAGGAATGAAGGGGGACTTTTCCTGGTCAATTATCCTCAACAACAGGTAGAGCCACCGACTCGCAGAAACACTCAGTCCTTTTAGGATGCTGGAGCTCCTCCTGCCTGGCTTCTGAACTAGCATCTACACAGAAGAAGCACAACGGTTAGTGAAATTCCAGGCTAAGCATTTCGTGGTGTGTTCTCTAAGGACTTATAGTGAAGTTATCCAGAGCGTGAATGCTTTTCAGGCATTTCATTCTTAGGGGAAAATTTTGATTGAGACCAAAATTTAGTTGAGACCTCCTTCTTCACAAACCTGGCTGTATGTTTCTTTGCTACAAGAGCTGCAAAATACTTGCATCTACCCCTGTTCCTCAAGATAGTCCAGCTGGGGAAGTGCCTTTCTTTTACTATTTCTCTTGTACTGCAATCATGCTTTCCTTCCACCTCTGAATCCAGCCACACGAGGCAGGCGCAGTGCAGGTAACAGTCCTGCAAGGACTCATAAGGAAGTTAACTAATGTTTGCTTGTTCTTGTATGGTTAAGTGTCCAGAAGTTCCATTATTTCTGCCATCTCTGTCCTCCTACCATTCCTTTTATTCCAAGATTTACACCTACCTTTTATAAATGCTCAGGTATTTATGTTCTGGGTGCTGATGAGGCTCAGATTCACCTGATCCATAACAGACTCCCTGAGCTAACTCAGGGGAAAAAAAAACCAAACCCATCATTCACATGAGGATCGCTGCCTGTATGTGCAGAAGCAATACTGAGCCTTCTCTGCCACAGCCAGCTGGTTTAAAATCTTTCTGCAACAAACTCAGCACACGTGTGCTGTACAGAAGAGAACATAATATGTAGAAATGCATTCTCCGATACCTTGGGATGATGTATTCTGAAACTGGGTTTGAAACTGAGGATTTTCTGGGGTTCATAATCCATATTGTCATGTTCTGAGTAGCCATTGATGGGAGTTTCAGTTTATTTCCAGAGATGAACCTAGGAATGGTGCATATTTATACCCAATAGTGCATGTTTCTGGACCTTGTTTATAGGGAAAGCATATTTACACCTGTCATGGGTTAAGCTGAGACAAAGTTAACTTTCTTCATAGTAGCTAGCAAGACGCTGTGTTTTGGATTTGCGCTGAGAAGAAAGCTGATAACAGTGATGTTTATAGTTGTTGGCAGGACATTCAAGGTCAAGTTTTCAGCTTCTCTGCTGTGCTAGATAGGAGAAGCTGGGAGGAAGCACAGCCCCAATTACAAGCCAAGGATTCTATCTTAGGTTTGGGATTAAGACCCAGAGTGGCCAATAATCTATTCCATAACATACACGTCATGCCCAGTATATAGGTGAGGACCCTCCGGAAGCTCGTCCCTTTTTGTTCCGGATCCCTTCTGCCTCTGGGTCAGCTCTCTTTACAGCTCAGCTCTTTCAGGGTGGTCCCTCTCGCTGGGTAGTCTCCCTCCCTCGGTCAGCTGTTGGTTTGGAGCCTTTGGGATCTTATCTCTGTTCTGTGAGTGTAGTTTCAGGACTTTCCCCGCTCCGGGATCATTAGCCAGGAATGGGCTGAGCCTTGGTCATCAGGTGGTGAGCAGTGTCACTGTGTATCACTCATTTGTATATATTATTATTTTCAATATTAGTTCAGTTATTAAATTGTTCTTGACTCAACCCATGAGTCTTTTTGACCCTTTACCCCTTTAATTTTCTCCCCCATCTCGGGGGGGAGGGGGTGAGCAAGCGGTTGTGTGGGGTTGGCTCCCAGCCAAGGGTAAACCCATCACAACACCAAAGCAACTGATCCACCCTTAAGGCGCTGCGCTGTCGTAGCTGTCCTGCATGGCTTCAGTACGATGAAGTGCATGGCTGGGATGACGATATCGATTAGCATTTCAGGGGGGTTGATCGGGGAATGCTTTTCACTAGCGATGTGGTTTGCTCAGTTATAGATTTGATTTAATCGGTGAGGGTTGTGAATAAGTTGGTTGTGACTTTGATGCAGTGTACAGCATCTCTAATTTGAGAGGTCATTAATCTGCCAGGTTTAACTAAGGAACAAACTGCAGCTTTTGTCAGCTCCAGAAATAAAATGAGGTGGAGTCCGGACACTCTCTACCTGCCATGCCCTTCCTCAGTAATTACATCATTCAGGTGATCTAAGCTTCTGCACTAGGACTCATTCCTTAAAGTGCCACCGTTAAAAGCAGGTATTTAATGCTAGGAGGGACTACATGAGATTTGCTAGTCAGCAATTCTGTCCTGAAAAGTAATGTTTCTGCAAGCAGCCCAGGACTTCTAAGAATACCAGTAACCATGCCTTGCTGAAAAGGTGTTCCTAAAGCTAGATACACCCACAGCTTGCTCAGTTTCTCTGGCCCTACTCTCCTTATAAGACAGAATTCAGATTTGATAGCAATGTGTTCCGATATAGGCTCACTTGATCTGAAAGGTGGTTTATTTTCTTTTAAATGTAATTTTAGTAGCTTTTATTAGATTAGTTGGATGCATATGTGGCTATTTGTTTGACAGAACTTCTGATTTCTCTGAACACCAACAGTTCATCTTTGTATGCACAACTGAGCACAGATAGTTCTAAATATCAGTCCGTCATTTTAAAGCTTGTCCGAAGACCAATGCAGTGGAGATCTGTTCCAGTCTCGTCACCTCAATTTTCACGTTACTGGCACACTGAAGGTATAACCCATTCAGAAGACCGTCCAACACTCTTCAAAAATATTCCAGACTAAATGGGTTTAGCAGGCCTTTGACAAGTAAAAGTATTTGCATTTTCTTGAAAAGTAAAAGATGTGGACAAATGGATTTTCTAAATATGGATGAAAATTATGCAGGAGAGATGAGTCAAAAATCATTCTTATATGATGTGTATTATCTTCTAGCAGGAAAAACCGAGAATTTTTATCTGAAGGTTGTGAGTGATTTGTGAGGTTATGGAACTGAACAAATTTCCTCCATTTTCTATAAATTCTCTAGCTTATATTTTCATTGTAACCTAATGTGGTATTATCCATAAATGGGATTGATATTGGAAGAATAACAGTCATGCTAAATAGCGGCTAAGTCTCTTTGCATTTGAAGAGGTCTAAATGTTGTACAGTTAAACGCTGCACAATGCACGCAGAAATCAAAAAGATAAGCTAAAAGTGGTAAGCAGGTGGTATGGGTTGATGGTTGGACTTGATCCTTGAGGTCTTTTCCAACATTAATGATTCTGTGATTCTATGGAGAAAATGAAATTTACTGAAGAAAATTTGATGATGAACATCTAACAAGAAATCTGAGTGGAAGACATATTTTCTTTATACTCTTTTTTGCTGGCTAACTTTTCTTTTTTTCTAACCTGAATTTAAGCTACAGTTTTAAGTATGCTTTCACTTCGTAAGGGAGCATGAGCGTATTTTATTGTTCTAGGAGAGACTTGATCAAAACAAACAAATATTGTACTGAGATCCAAGTAGGAAGCTGGCGGGGTGGACACATGATTTGATTTTGAGATAAAATGGTCCAAGAAATTTAGAAATGTAAATTCAGTTCAGGGAAATACATCCCTGTGCCGAGAGCTAGCGGAAGCCCCAGGCACCCTTCAGTCCTGCTTAAGCCCTCTGTGAAGGCTAATTAGCTGCATAGCATGAATTTTCAATTCCAGATAAATATGCATTTTACAAACAGTCTGCAAGAAGAAGAATTATTTATTGGGCATGTTTGTGGATAATTTGAAGCATAGGATGAACTCGGTCATTTTTAAAATCCATTTACAGACAGTTTACAAGCGGGTGGGGAATAAAGGATCTAGCTTAAGAAATATTTGTTTAAAAAACCCTCACTTTCTCAAAAAAGCTCAGACATGCATCATTTTAGGGGAAACGAGGACTTGCACTACCTTGGGGGAGCACAATGTCTCTAAAACCCCTTGGGTGTGCCATGATAAATTTTTTACTATTTTATTTTTCAGATTGGAGCATGTTTTCCCTCTTGGGGAAAGGAATCCTCTCAGTTTTGGGAAAGTGTGTGGACAGAGTGGGATTTTTTATGGTGTCAGAGTCCAGGGACGGGTTCCTTGTTCATCCTCTTCCACTAGGGGAAGGTCAGTAAGAACCTGACCACACAGAATCTGTAAAAAAAAGATGGCATAAGGATATTAACTTCATTTATTCTTTTCACACGCAGAATGAAGGAAACATTTGTACCTCTCTAGTAAGTGCTATGGGATACATGTGAGGATGTAGATGTTATGGGATACATGCTGGATGTACACATATTGGTGCATTCCCACACGTGCGTGCTTTGGTAAGAGGCATGAGACCAGCATACTCCTTTGCAGGCTGAACACAGAGCAACTGGGCAGCTTTTTTTTTTTTTTAATAAATCAACCTGAAAGCACAGGTTCTTCTACTTTTAGGTACTTATCCTAATTTCTAACTGTAATTAATTCATGGCTCGTTTATACTCATTTGTCCTTGTGCCAATATTTCACTGGTTGCTTAAGTAATTTTTCTCTTCCTTCATGTTTATGTACCCAGATATATTTATAGGGAACAGTCATATCCCTTCTTAGCTATTGTTTTGAGAAGCTGAACAAGCCAAGCTCTTTTAATCTCCGCTTGTAAAATAAATTATCATTTATATTGCTCAAGCACACTTGTTTACTATGAGGTTACTTTTGTTCTGGTCTGCACTTTAATTATTCTTTGACTTTCTTATTTGTTAGGAACAAATAAGAAAAAAAAAATAAAAGATCACAGTCAGTATTTTCTGTGCCAAAGCAGGCCTGGGACCCTGGGACAACGTCATACAGATAAATGACAGCTGGATAAACACGTGTAAAAGCTGATACACTTCTGTTGGTAGAGTGCATTTGGGATGGGCTCTTTTAATGCATAATAGCACAGTGGATGTTAGAAAGTGGCATCTGCAAATTCATACCAGGAAACGCCAACTCAGGAAAACAGTTCCTTTTAAAAGCTAAAGTGAATAAGTTATCTCTTTTGTGTAAATTCAGCAGGGAAAATTTCTGAATTCTGTAACTGTAGAGACTACTTGCAGATTGCAAATTATTTGCTCACTGTATGTTAAGCTTCCAGTGACTTGGCATTGAATGAAAAGGAGGATTTCCCTTCTGGTGGATATTCCCAAACGTTAACGTACATGTTTTCTCCCGATGGGGACTTGGTTGCGATAAAAAGCCTAGTGTAGAAAATACTAATAAAGACCTGATTTGGTTTGTATTTGAAATTGCTTTCCTTCTGTAGGCCATAGGAGAACAAAACATTTTCTAAAATCAATGTTTTACTTTGGGAATGATATACACAACTTACACAACTTTTCATCTCCTGGTGGCACTAACATTTGTGCAAGCTGCAATGCCCCCTTGTTCTCTGCTGGCCATTTTTGCCAGTGCTGTCACATTACTGGGGATGCGGAGCATCCTCTCTCAGAGAGGGAGCAGGATGGGAGAGGAGTCTGTCGGAGGGAGAGACTTCTGTCTTAGGAGTGATGGATTTGACTGAACCACAGCTATCATTCCTGGGGGAGAGTAAGGAGCTCAGAATTACAGCTCTGTGAGACTCGGTGGACATCGGGTTAACAGCAGATGTTAATCTTCAGGTAGACCAGGCTTTTGCTTTAATTGTGTTTTGTGCTGTCTGAGTGCGGTGCAATGTCATGCAGCTGGAGCAGCAATGCAAGAAAGATGGTGACAGTTATGTGGGATGTTCTCTGCAGTTAAACCTTGGCAGGAATTAGTAACGCCAGCGAAGCTTCAGGGAACAGCACCAAAGGGCTTTTTTTTTCTTGTTGGCTTACTCCTTCCAGTGCCCTCTTCCTCGGCCGCTAGCTGTGCTTCTGGCTCATCAGAAATGATACTACTTTTCTTATTTCATAAACAGGAAGAAATAAGATTTTGGACACCACAATGTAGGGGACAGAAAATAGCCCCCAACCAGAAATAGCGGGATCACTCTGCAAGTACCTGCAGTGTGTCTGTACAAGCCAGCCCAGCTCAAGAACATGGCCATGTTGCCCAGCAGCACACTTGATTTAACTGCCTTTGGGTTGATCAGAAAGTTCATAACCTTCCCATAAATGCAGCTCCACGCGTGGATGGCTACACTATTTTCAACCACTTGCACAGCACCTGGCCTCTTCTCTAAAGGAACAAGTGATAGGACAAGAGGAAGCAGCCTCAAGTTGTGCCAGGGGAGGTTCAGGCTGGATATTAGAAAAAATTTCTTCACGGAAAGAGCGATGAGGAATTGGAACAGGCTGCCCAGGGAAGGGGTGGAGTCACCATCCCTGGAGGGGGTCAAGAAATGTGTAGATGTGGTGCTTGGGGACATGGGTTAGTGGGTTGGGTGGTGTTGGGTTGATGGTTGGACTTGATGATCCTTGAGGTCTTTTCCAACCTTTATGATTCTATGATTCTGTGATCCTGTCATGTGGATTTATCGGCTCAAAGCTGCAAAGGAGACATTTGGACTCTGCAACAAACTGACAAATGTATTTATAGTAGAAAGGATTTTTTCACATGACACAATAAAAGGATGCAGATAATTATAAAGAATCACACATCTTCTTCCCCTCCTCCCAATTTCTCAAATACTCAGAGTAGCTCCAACTAGAAATTCTAGTATTTCATAAGTACAGGCTATGCATAATTATAATACCACCATATTCATTTAAATGTCATCTATGAAACATTTTAATAACAGGAGGTTGCAATAAGGCTTAGATAATAATAAATAATTATTCAACTGCTTCAGCTTTAACTACCAGTATAGAGCCTTTCCTTGACCTTCTTTTAGTTCCTATGCTTTTAGGTCATTGCCTTAGATCCTTCTTGGTTTGTTTATCTTTAAATATTTAGATTGAAGTATGGTGGATGAATCTCAGGTCGAGGTATAGGTCAGGTGAGGATTAGACAGCAGAATGCTCAGTGTTGCCAGCTCTCTCAGGATTTCCACAGTAACTATTAGTCCACAGGGATGCTCCTGGAGCCGCTGATTCTCCTTCTTTCCTGGGACTCGGAATAAGAAACAGATTGCAGATATTTCCAAGCGGAAAAAAACCAAACCAAAACAAACAAACAAAAAAAAAAACCCACAACCTGTGATCCCCAGATGTTAGAATTTCATGTGGTAGCCATCATAATGATTTGGTGGATGGGAAACTGGAAAAGAAGAATAAACTCATCGTCTCGTTATGGGGATGCCTGGTGCTGCTGAGGGCAGCCCTGGTGCACCTGAAGGAATGGGACTAAAGACCACTTACTTCCTAAATGCCCGAATTCATGTCCTAGGAAATATTTATCTAAGGCTCACAATCTCAAGCTCAGTTATTTAGTTGACCCAAGAATATCCTGTTTCCAGAGTCATCTTTTGCTTTTGAATTTTAGGTGTCTGTTTCTTATTTTGGTTCTTTGGAAGTGTTTTTTTGGCTAGAATGTTGCCATTTTTATGGTCTTCATTTTTTTTTTCTTTTTTTTTTTTTTTTCTGTCTCATACCCTAATCTATGATGAAAGGAAAGATTTTCCATGACCGAACAAGGGCTAATGGAAGCTAAAGGAGTGATGTTGTTACAAAAGCACATTAGCAGCCTGAGAAATTGGTCCCTTCTCTTTATCAAACATTTCAGCTGAAATAATTTCCATTTTTTTTGTCTTTTCTTTCTGTTTGCCAGCATCTATGCAAATTTTTTAATGGATGCAATTATTTCTTACTGCTGTACGTTACATCATACAACACCCATCATACCATACTTAGCAAGCAAAATAGAAGTTTTTACAAATGAGCAGGATACAATAGTAACGAGTAATCCCCAAACATCAATACATTGTGTGTTGTATTAGGCTTCGGAAAGGTCATCGGTCTACAAGAAGTAGAGAATGCCCTGCAGAATTCCATTTCTTGGCTTGGCATTAGCAGCCAGGCTGTCAGATCTGGCCTTTAGAGACAGATGTGACCTACGGTAAAACAGGCGGTGCAGTGGGTGCCCCAACGGAGGGAGTCACTTGATAGGCAGCAGATCTGCAAGCTTCTAAAAATATTTTCTTGAGCAGCCTTTGTGCAGGATGCTGTATTAGTTTAGTCCTAGCCATTGCTTTTGTTAAGAAATACTGCTGGCCTGATTCCCTTCTCATACTCCTGTAACCCCACTGACTTTGACAGTGCTGCCCTGAACACCAGCATCCATGAATTAAGGAGCAGATACTGTATTTCTAAATAAATGTATGAGTCACCACGGAAAATATTTTGATATAGGATGGGCAGTCAACCAATTCGCTCACAGCAAGCTGGGTCGGAGTGCAGCAGCAACCTCATGCTGATTCCTTCTGCGAGCATTTGAGCTGACGGAGCAATTCACCCAACGGGAACTTGCTTGGCTGCCCAGACTCTTACTCTGCAAATAGTCTCATTGATTTCACAGAGTAAGTTGCTGAGAATTTCTCTAGGAGTCTGGTCTGCAGTACTTCATTTGGATAACTATAAATCAGCCTGCAGCTCGGGTGATCTGCCCACTTTGGGGAGGATGGTACAACTCCCTGCTCTGAGAAGGACTCAGGAATGTTGGTTGATGAGAAGCTGAACATGAGCCGGCAGTGTGCGCTTGCAGCCCAGAAACCAGCCGTGTCCTGGGGGAATCCCCAGCAGTGTGAGCAGCAGGGCGAGGGAGGGGATTCTCCCCCTCTGCTCTGCTCTCATGAGACCCCACCTGGAGTGCTGTGTTCAGATGTGGGGCCCCCAACATAAAAAAGACCTGGACCTGTTGGAGCGAGTCCAAAGGAGGCCATGGAGATGGTCAGAGGGCTGGAGCACCTCCCCTATGACAGGCTGAGAGAGTTGGGGTTGTTCAGCCTGGAGAAGAGAAGGCTCCAGGGAGACCTTAGAGCAGCTTCCAGTGCTGAAACGGGGCTACAGGAGAGATGGGGAAATACTTTATCAGGGAGTGTAGTGACAGGACGAGGGGTAATGGTTATAAGCTGAAAGAGGGGAGATTTAGATGAGATATTAAGAAGGAATTTTTCACTGTGCGGGTGGTGAGGCAGTGGCCCAGGTTGCCCAGAGCAGCTGTGGATGCCCCATCCCTGGAGGGATTCAAGGCCAGGCTGGATGAGGCTTTGGGCAACCTGGGCTAGTGGGAGGTGTCCCTGCCCATGGCAGGGGGTAGGAACTTGATGATCTTTAAGGTCCTTTCCAACCCAAACCATTCTATGATTCTGTGATTCCTTTGCCACTGGGTGTGCAAATACCCCCGCAAACTGAGTGCTCTGGACAGGAAAAAAAAAAGATGACCTGAGGCTGTGCTCCTCAGTGTGCTGCCCAGAAAGCAATGGGAAATTACACTGATGGCTGCCTAACTCTTAAAATTAATGCATCGTCACTGTCCAGCCTGTTAGCCAACAAAATAGCCTAATGAGCAGTACGGGGTTTAAAATAAAATTATTCTTAATACGGGCTTTCCTGGATTTTTCTTCAGAAGATAGAATATTTCTTTGCTAGGAAGAAATATAAATAGAACTTGGAAACAGTTAAGACACCTTGGTTTGTTTTGTTTTGATTTTGCTGATCTTCATTTCAAAAACAGACAAGCTGATTTAAACGTTTTTCCTTTTAACTGACAAGAAATGCGATGGGTTTTTTTTAAGAAATGAGTGTTTTATAAACGAAGCACTGACAAGCTGTCTCCCTGCTTGCTACTGCCTGAATATCAAAACAGTTATTTAAAATGTCTGATCTACAAAAGAGTTTTGTTTTGCAATCCAAAACAATAAATAATTCTTTTTAGTATGTGGTTGTCTTTTTCAAGGTATTTAGCGACCTGGCATTTTAATGATGGCTGTGCAGAAGACGACAGTCATATGCCAGCAGCAGGCTTGTCTCTCTGTCTTGCTTTTCCCTTTTTTATCTCAGATGACCCGAAACATCATCGTTTTTGTACCTCGAGATAGAACATGTGTCAGGCTTCTGACCTTAAGAGTAAAATGTGCTCTTATTAAAAGTGAAAACAACTATCTAGATTCCTCTTTTTTCTTTTTTTTTTTTAGAACCTATCAAAATGAGAAGCCCCAATTAATTGCTGCTTCCACAACTTAATGTGTACCCAAACTCTGAACTCAGAACTAATTGAGCTTCTTTTCAGCCAGAATAACATGGGCTGAGCAGGAGGTGGTGTCAATCCTTGATTACCATTTATAATGCCATTCTAATTGCCCTGAATATCTCCCTGGAGCTGTCAGTGATGCTCATATACCTGACTAAATTGGGCACGCTCTGCAAACCCATTGCCACCAGGACAACCAGTCTGGCCAGCAGACTGGGAGGTGTTGTCTGACGCTTGCAGGGGAAGGTGCTGCAGTGCTGTACAGTGTATAACATGATGTGAGATCCCATAATAAGTGGGGACATAGGTATGGTTATTTATGTTTTAAGCAGATAGAAGGGCCAGATGTAGTGGCACAACCAGAGTATTTTGTTAGCTAATTAGCAGCATCAATAATACAGGGCAATCTTGAACAAATATTTGCTGTTTAAAAGAGGTGGGTTTTTGTTGGGTTTTTTTGAAGAGCCAAAAATTTCCTAGATTTCAGTTTAATATCATTTCCTCCTGAGTTCACCTGCACAGTTAAGCTGAAATGGATTAAGCTGATCTTCTTTTCCCATTATTTGCTTTTTTCTCTTTTCTTGCCAGAAGCACCACATGAATGAGGAAGTGTCATTTTGGATGAACTTTCATTATATCAGAAAGTCTCATTAGAAAGTAAAGAACAGCTAGGCTACATATTTTATGAGCTTCCTTTTGAAAGAAAGCTTTTTGAGCATACTGCTGTCAGTATTTCTCTGGCTCCTTCAAGTTTCCTTTTCTTTCAACCAGTGTATCTTACTAAGAGGGCATAGAGAACTTGGCAGAGAAGAGAATGTGTTGAAAAAAAAGGAGCAATTTAATACATACTCTTCTATTTTTTCTCTAAAAGAGATGTCTGGTTTTCTGTCTTGGCCCTGGTACTAATTCTGCATGGCTGGTCGGGAGTATGGGTCTCTGAAGTACTGGATCCTTCTGCAGCTCCAGAGATTTGGATCTGGTGGTAGATGGGTTTCCAACAAAGGTCTGCTAAAGATGTGTTTATGCTCAGCAAGGAAAGACTTTGCTGGCATCACAGGAGTGATCTTGGAATATTGTTTTGCGCCTGGAAAATTTTACTAAAATAGAGTAGTAATAGGGCAATGCTGACTTGGGGACATGCTACTAGGCTGGACTTGGGAAATAGAGGAAGCCCATGGAAGAAGGCTCTTTCCTACTTTTTGACAGTGGCAAATCATTCAGGCTCCTCTATCTCAGTTCTCCCAAAATGAACGAGACTAAGGGCACTTGTTGACCCCCTTTGTTTGCTTGTCTCAGCCAATTCAGCATGCATGGGAGCAGCTCTGTTGGGCCCTCCTTCCCCCCTAACTTAGGCAGCTTCTTTCTCCGTTACGTTTTCATTCGCAGCTACCTTCTGGAGGCTGCTGCATTTAAAAAAAAAAAATCTGTACATATATTTGGATAAAATAATGCTGTGAAGAAACAGGAAGATAGCCTGACTTGCTAAGTTTTCTTTTATTCTGCTCGTGTGGCACAGCCCAAAGATAGCTATGTGGCAGAGATGGTAAAAATGTCTCTGCTGTTCTTAGGAGTCGAGTGAACCTCAGGGCACAGCCAGGGAGATGGTGAAACAGGGTATTTTCAAAGAGAATGTCATTAAAATGTAGTAAAGAGTTAACTCTGTCAAAGCAGCAGAGATACCGTCACAGGGCACAGACAAGGGTGTCACATCGGTACACCGCTATAGTCCCTCTTTGATTTTCCCATGCTAATTGCAATTCTTCCATTCACAACTAGAACATCAAAAAGTTGGCTCTAGTAATAAATAAATTTTAAAAATTGAATCTTTTAGTATCTTTCGGTACCTATGCAAATTGGTTTGTTTCCAGTGGATCTGGAAATCTTTCAGAAAGAAAGGAAGGTTGCATCTTAAAATCGCACACCTTAAAATGTTAGGTGATGCTGCACATCAGAGAGGGATTAAATCTTCTTCTGCAGAGTTTTCTATTAAGCAGCCTCTTTTCAATATAGAAAACATGGCCAGATATTTTTAGCACGCTTTCTCCTGCCCTTCCCCCGGTCTTTTTAGATACAAGCATTTTGATTTGGGAGCTTAGCTGCAGAAAATACCTTCACTGTCAGTTCTGCCCCTAATGAGCTCTTATTTTATGGGTGCGTTAGGCAGTTTGCAGTGCTAAAATGAAACAGCACGGATTTGGAATTACTTGACTCCTTAGCCAACAGCTCCCAGGTGCACAGGAAGAATGTCTGTTTTCTTTTTGCTTTTAATAAAATACAGCCAGAGACCTGGATTTGGGGAAATTGATGTGTCACAGCTTTGTGGCAACTCCTGGTGGTTTGTCACTGACATCTAAGCAAGGATGCAGCCCCAAGACAGGGAACATCATTGTCTTTGTACACATTTTATTGATATTATTGTGTTTTCATTGATTGCCTGCTGCTGCGATGGAGTTGTGATGCATGGTCATCTGCTGCTTTTGCGGAGATGGACTTCTTGCACCTGAAGGACCCATCAGCCCCAGGGGGGTGTATTTTGCAGCCTCGTACGCAACTTGGCACGTGAGCGTTACTTATTGAACTCATTGTTGGGTGGGAAGAGCAGGAAGAGAAAGAAGCACAAGAGGGGCCAGAGAGATAAAAAAGAGGGGTAAAGAAAGATGTGAGTCACTTTCTGAGATTCCCAGAGATGGGAGATGAGCTCGTGAGGGTGCTTACGCAGAGTGTGTCTGGAGGAGGCATCTTGTTGTTGTTTCCTGTGTAAAGGGTGATGGAGCCTCAGCCTTCTTGAAGGAGGGTGTTAAATGACTGATGGAGTCTCGTTCATGAGAGGCTAAGGCACTGAAGAGCTGGGAAGGAGGCAGTAGGAGGGGATTTGTGGAGAAAAGAGAGCTCTCGAACTGCAGTGAAGCGTACAGGCTGATATCTGCTCTGAAGTGCCCACTCAGAAACCCGACTGCAGATAGCACAAAACAAATCCGAGATAAAAATATTGAAGATGTAAAATGGAGCATTAGTCATGATCTGATGATGTTTGGCACTCCACTGTTCATGTTCTCCTTTAAGAATACGCCAGTTTCTTCCAGGCTTTCTTGTGATGCAGAAGAAAACAATGTTAAGCTACTTAGTCCTTGCTAACTAGATATGGTACACACAACACGTTATGTAAACAGTAAGTTAACAACTACTAAGGTGTTGTCTTTGTGAGCATACATAACCATTCACAAGCAGATTTTAGTTATATGAGGTCTTTTCCAACCTTAATGATTCTATAATTCTGTAGATGTGGTGCTTAGGGACATGGTTTAGTGGGTTAGGTGGTGTTGGGTTGACGGTTGGACTTGATGACCCTTGAGGTCTTTTCCAGCCTTAATGATTCTATGATTCATTGATTCTAAAGCACATTTTTATTTGCTTTCAGGAAAATAGGGGCAAATCACATTCTTTTGAATTCTTTATTTAGTTGATCCTGTCATAGCAAAAAGTGTTTATGTCCATCTTTAAGATGCTGATCTAGAACGCAGTTGAGAAACACTCAGATTTGCAGGAAATTTCTAGTTTGGAAATTTGCCTGTGACTGAATCTGTTCCTTAATATTATTTTCAAGCTGTATATTGTTACAGGCACAAGCTAAACTGGGAGGGCAGGGGGGAGGTGGCTGAATGCATACAGCTAACATGCTGCGAGGCACAGATTTTGTAAGGTAATATATGTTGGTAATATCATTAACTCTGTGATCTTCTGCCATTCAGAGCGGGGAGTCAGAATGGTTTGCAGCAGCAGCTGAACACAGATGAAGAAAAAATGCCAGGCTAAAACTAGCTGCTGCATTATTGATTATCTGCGATTTATCTGCGATTTCTGACTTTTGATTTGTATAACTGACTTTTCCCACAGCTGGTTGCAAAGCTTTGCCACTATAAGAAGCTATTTCTCTATTACTGATTTTTAAGAAATGCCTCTTAACAAGGAGTGTGGATACCCTAATTCTAATTTAAAAACATCTCCTTTCAAATTGATTAATTTTGAAAATGGATTAACTGAATCCAAAATAAGGCAATATTTTTTTTTCTTTCTTTCTTTCTTTTTTTCTTTCTTTCTTCCTTTTTTTTTTTTTTTCTTCCCACCTCCTAGACGGGTGTCCCAACAGGAATAGTCAGTCTGTTCTCATCTCAGGCTCCAACTTATCCAAATGAATGCAGTTCTGTTCAAGAATGTGGTGGCATCAGAGCTTCCATGATTGAAAGGAAGTCAGGACAAGAGCAGTATCTTTTGCACTGTAAAATGTAGGCAACCTCACTTTGTTTTACAACAATCAAAGTGGGACTTCAGGTGTTAAGGATTTTAAAACCATTGGCAGAAAGATGAACTAACACTTTTGTAATTCTATTAATTTAGTTTTCCATTATTTAATACAGCGATCAGACAAGAGCCTTTCAAAACACTGCCCATGTATAAAGTGATGTATTTTCTTTTGACTCACAAGATTAGAGAGCCTCAGAAAGCTTGAAAATTCACCAATAGCTTTGTTGCTGTTTCTTCCAGTAATGTTAAAAATAACAAAACCCCGAAGCCCCAAGCCTGTTCCTATTTAAAATATTGCTGGTGGTCATCAGCTAGTACTTCAGGGGTTTTAGTCATTAAAATATTTTAATAGAGCCCCAAATAACTATTTTCAAGAGTGTCTGAAGGGCACTAGAGATCAGTAGCAAACAATAAATTAACTGAAAAAGAATTTAACATAATGTCACACAGTGCAAATAATAGTGTGAGTTATACTGCCTGTAATTACCATTTAAAAAAGAAAACAGTGATTTGCACGGTCTTGTAATAGGCTACGTTCAAGATCAAGCTTGAGAAACAGAAAGGTTCTTCCTTCTTTTAAAAAGGACTCAAACCACTCTTCCCCCTCCCAAAGTGCAACAAACTGGTTTATTCATGGATGCGTTGTCAAGATGCCCCATGTCTCTGTCCAGCCCTGACTGTGAAGCAGCGATGTGGCCCTGGGTTAGAAGGTCAAGGCTCCAGGATGCCCTGTGGACATCTCCCTCCCATGCTGAAGAAGATTCAGACACCCCCCTGCCTTGTTGCTGGCCCCCTTCTCAGCTGAACTGGAGGGGAGGCTTCAGTCGTGGCGAGAAAGGGAGCAGTGAGAAGTTTGTTTTCTCTGCCATCGCCATTAGCATAAAAATTACACAGAAATAAAAGTATCTACAGGATTACAATTGCATCCCAGTTATACAAGAATAGATCGCAGATGTTTTCTCATGAGGAATGGCAGCTCATGCTGAAAGGATACTAACTGGTTTTAGTGGTAGCACTTTGGAGGGTCCCAAAGTGCTCCCCATACAGAAATACTAATGAGAGGGACGTTAAAATATATATCCAAGTTTCTTTTTGTAACCTCTTAAGATGATAAATATAGAATCATAGAATGGTTAGGGTTGGAAGGGACCTTCAAGGTCATCAAGTTCTACCCCCCTGCGTTATTTCTGGAAATTATTGTATTAGTGTGGAAATGTGACCACATCCGCCTGAATGGAGCGGTGATAATGCTGCTAGTAGTGACTCAAGTTTCATGGTAAGGTTCACGTCTATAAGCTGGCCTGATCACCAGCAGCAGACTGGATTTCTAAGGCGTGGTGGTTCTGTTCACATCTGTGAGTAACAGCCAGTCATGGGGATGATTTCTGGCCTAATGCATCAGTTGATCAGACTACCTATCAATGTCTGCAGGGGTATGTTAGAAACCCACCAAGCTCACACCTTCAGCAGCCAGTCCTCTAGGCATATAGGTTGGGCTTCTGCTCCAAAGTTCATGCAGGAGGAGTCTCATCTATTTGTATTTTTTTCTAATAGTGCATACCTAACCTTCTTGGAGCAAAGCATTTTTTTTTTTCTAACATGAGTGATATTGCATATTGTGATGTGTCCCAGTTATATTGCACTTTGTTTAAACAGGAACAGTGGTGAGCTTGATATGGAAATGCTTTTTGCCATATGTGAAAGGAAAGCTTCGGTGTTCGTTTATCAGGGATTAAAAAGGAAAACATGAAAGCTGCATGTCACTTAATTCTGAAAAATGACCTGACCAGATGTCAAAATTATTAAGAAGCAGCATGACAGCCCTTGGATGCCTACCCTTGAAAATAAGACAAGCAAGACAAGGAGATACTGAAATATGTGGACTGAAACTAAACTCTTGAGTGTGTATTTTCTTAAAGGAGAAACAAAAGTCTGTGTATAAATATTGGCTTAATCGTTTCCTTCCAGCAGTCAGAAATATCAGTTGAAGTTGGCCAAATTATGGGGAGTTGGAAAATTTCAGTTTGTAACTCTGATGATGTGTTATTTTGGTTTTCTCTCAGGATATGGTGCTTAGGGACATGGTTTAGTGGGTTGGGTGGTGTTGGGTTGACAGTTGGACTTGATGATCCTTGAGGTCTTTTCCAACCTTAATGATTCTATAATATAGCCCCCCGAGATGATTTATAAAATCAACACATTGTTTTAAAGGGCTTTAACAGAGGAGAGCTTTGCTTGCCCATTCCTTGCCATGTCCTTGACAAAGCAGGTTGGTTGCATAGGATGGAGTGGAGGTGGGTAAGCATGTGCAAAGGCTTCATTGACTGACATGTTGCTGACAGCCAAGGTCTGAATGGCCCCAAAAGGAGCTCTTGTCCTTTCTTTCCTCATGTATAGGTTATGTACAGTCACTTGCAATCTCACCTCTCATGTTGACAGTGGAACTGGATAAATAATGATATTAGTAACTGTTCTATTAAGAAAATGTTTGGGGTTTTTTTTATCTGCAAACCACTTTATAACCAGTTCTCATAAACTCCACCTTTCACAGATAGAGTGTTGCAAGCAGATGTTTATTCAACGCTGAGCAAAAAGTATGAATAAGAACCTAAATACTTATATCCTCTGCTTGGAACTGAATCTCTAGTCTGTGACAGAACAACAGACTGGTTAAACACTGAGTTGTTCTGCAGTACTGCCATTCATTCTATTTCTATTCTAGCAAAACTACTAAAAAATGCTGGTTTATATCTGCTGTCCTATTTTTAATTGTTTCTTTGGTGTAATCAGATCTTCATTGATTGATAAAAACATGAATCTTGCATTTTTCTGCAAAGATAATTGATTTTCTCTATTTATTTCCAAAGAAAAAAAAATTTACAAATTCATTTTTTAAAAAACTTTTTATGAACTATTTTATTTCTTCCTACTGAAAGTTAATTAGGAGCAACATTAATTTTTTTAAGTATCTCCTAGCTGTAGCATTTAATTTATGAATTATAATTACAGTATTTACCATCTTTCAACACTGATGTCAGTCATCAGCTTCCAGAAACCTACAAGTTCAACATAGTCTAATGTTTGAAAGTTATACCCAGAAACTGAATATCAAAGTTTCTGTAAAAAGAAAAAGGCAATAATATATGGTAATAACATATTCAGCATGAGAAATCTGTCAAGGGATCAGAACTTTTTTACGTAATTTTATCACTTGCTTGGAGGAACCTATCAGTTCCTCCGGGCTTTCCTTTGGGCCTGATTCTGCCAATATTCTTTGATTCACATCTTGCTAGCACTAATGTAAATCTCTATTAACTTTAGTCACGATTAACTGCCTGCACTGATACAGGCAGAAATGGAGTTAGATACCGTGCAGGAGCCTAGGACTCTTTGGGAAAGGAGGGAGAGCACATAAGGCACAAGATGACACCTTGCTAATATAGCTTTAGAGCTCACGTCCAGCCAGATGAAACCGTGGAGAGAGGACCTTGTGTCTGCCAGTCTGCAGTCCTGTGACCTTACCTGTGACGGCTACCTCACACGCCAAAGAAAGGAAAGGAGCAGACTCCCAGCCTCTAGTACTGAGTTTCTTGAAGTAATGATGTTTAAGGAACTGGAGAGGTAAAGATGTGTGAAACAAGAGAAGATTAGATAGACTTTGAAAGTGTGATGCTTGACCCATGAGTTTTTTCATCCTATTTTCTCTCCCTGTCCTGCTGAGGAGGGGGAGTGAGAGAGTGGCTGCATGGGCATCTGGCTGCTGGCCAACCCACCACACATAGGAAAGAAGAGTCCCAGTCCCAATCTGCAGATGTTCTTCAGACCCTTATATGATGAGGGTACATGCTGATATGATGGGGGTCCATCTGGAGAACCAGGGTCAGAACAGCAGTTCCCATCCTGTGCTGGCTGGGACTTGTGATCTCTGTCCTCTTTCCCCGTTCCACTGCTGAGCACCCATCCCTGCCTACTCCTCCTCTCATCCCATCTGCCCCAGCCACTGTCCTCTCAGCCCTTATAGTTTCTGTCACCTGCTTGCCTCTCTCATTCAGACCCTGCTGCCCAGATCTGCATCTCCATTCTGTCTCAGAAGTGTGATGCCATGGGCTTTGGGCTGGAAGGGAGGACGAAGCACAGAGTACGACCAACCCACCTACACAGCCTCTCCTTCTGGGTCTTACAGCATGGCTGTTCCTCTTTCGCACCTTCACTTTGAGGTAGAGCCAGATGGAGAAGACAGCACCCATGGGCATGTACATCCCCCTTGCCATCCTTACGAGAGATGTGCCTTGCTAGTGGGAACTGGGGATCAGGCTTCACCTCCAAAATAATGCAGGTAGTGGGATTTTGTGCAGGCCCTCCTACAAAGGCCCCAGGAACACATTCTTCACAGTGGCCGATCTTCTAGGGAAACAACAATCTTGAGGAAACCCAGAGCTGGAGAGCCTGACACTTTCTTTAGAATGTGTTATAATGGTAATTAATCTTACTGGTAAAAGGTGTGCCTTTAATTTTAATATATTTGGCTTTAACTTCCACTTCCTTGTCCTTATTATGATGTTTTCATATCTCACTATCTCTCATTTTCATCAGTAGATTGCTACTATCCTTTAGTAAAGTTATCATTATCAATTGTAAAATCAATGTTTGATTTTCCACTTGGATCAAGATCCTCAAAAGTGTTGGAGAACATTAAATGCCATCAAAGCGCATTCCATAATTCTGATAAAAAGAATTTTGTTTTTTTCCCAAGAGAAAAAAAAAAGGAAAAAAAGGCATGTACCATGTAACTAGTATCAGCTTGGAAGAGGTTCAAAAGCTGATGTTGGAAATATGGCACAAGAATTAATTTCAGGACAAAACCCACAAACCTTCATTCTTTTCATATTTTTTTGGAAAAATAATGTGTTACAAGAAGGCTGAGATCTTGCTTCAGATTTAAGTTATATAAAAATGTGAGGAATCCAGGGTGCATTTATAGCTAGCAAATCTAACAGATGTCTGTACATCTACTGTGAAAGCTAACGTATAATTCCACAAATGAATTTGGAGTAGAGATGGAGGATGAGATGTGTGACCTGGGCAGGGAAGGCAACATTCAATATTTAGCAGTGATTATCTTTAGGAAGAAGAGATCATGACATTTGGATGGAAAGGTGTATGTGTAGGTCAAGGAGGCACATTGTAAAAGAAGACGGGCAAGGTTGGAGGAATCTGTGTACAAGCCAGAGGGTGTATGCATAGAAAAGATAAAAAGAAGAGATAAGCCTGCATCAAAATTGCCTAAAGTCCATTCCTGTCAAACCAGCTTCTCAGTAGAAGGGAAGCGTTCGGGCAGCTTCAGTCTCCCCAAGCACCAACAGGACCCACCAAATAAAGCAGCAAAGACATTTTAATCGCCAGTGGATTGTCACAGTTTTTGGTTTCAGTTTGCCCTCCAAATGTGTATCGAGCTATTTCAGCTCCTTGTCATCCACGTGTCAGGACAGATATTTCAGAACTCTAGAATCAAAATACTGATTTGGAGAGAAATCATGATTTCACCATGAAGAGGTTAGAGGGAAAGCAAGAGGCTGTATGACTGTGCAAGGAGGCCTGACTTTCATTTGGGACAGGGTGACAATGTTGGCTCAAGGCCAGCAGGTACCCAGGAGACCTAACTCTCCTCTCACCATTGTCACCTCTGCTGCTAGATGGGGGATGAGTCATTTCACTCGCTGTGCCGCAGTGTCCCTACCTGATAACTGGTATTAGAAAAAATGGGTGGTGGTGGTGAAATAAAAAGGAAAAAAAGGGGTATAAAGAAATAGAAAAATGCTATTTGACCATTTTCTTTCAAAAGTATTTAGACAACCCTGATGACCTAGGTAGGATGATGATAATGATGAATGCAATGCAATTGCCAGTTATCTCAGACTCCTCTCATTTCACATCCACATTCCTAATATTTCTAAGAGCGAATAACCACCAGGAAACTAACCTTTCCATGGTAATGTGGCATTGTGAAATAATGGATAGTACTATGGTTGTGTGTGTCTTTGACATACAATCTACAAAAATTGACATGCTTGTGGTTTCCATTTGGAGGTTTACTTTGGAGAACAAATCGCATGGGAACTCTGTTGCCCTCTCTTAAATGGGTCAACCTTTCCAAGGGCCAAACAGTAGGATTCAGTTGAGCACTGATGGACAGGAAACGTCTTTCTCATTAAAAAAATATGAGCTTTGTGCTCGTTGCTCTCAGTGCTGCTGATTGCTGGGATGCTGGGTTCCAAAATCAGCGTTTGGCAGCATCCTGATTGGCAGCTGTGGTGGTGCAGCACTCTGTCACAGGCTGGGTAAAGCTCAGTAAATCAGGATTTAATTTGCATTGAAAAAATAAAAATAATCATTTCTTGTCTTCAGACAATCCCAAGGATGTTGTGTCAGAGGCAAACTGTTGGGTTTAAAAAGCTGTCTGTGACCCAAATTCAAAATCCCAATGCTGGGTCGATTCCAGAGAACTGAGTTTGAAAATTTAGAGCTGTGGTATGTGTTGGACACATACTCAAAACCAGTGATGGCATAGGGCAATATGAACCCAACTATTATATTAAGAAAAGTGAATGGAAGAAAACAGAAATGGCAAACAATATTTAAAAGAGGCAAATCTTCTGAATTATTTGTCTGATGAGTGATGAGTGAGTCTGTGGATAATTAGTCAGAACCACACTTACAAAATAGTATAACCTTTTTTCCCCTCACTCTACCTCTGGGTTCTTGAGTACACCCTGACTGTAACATTTTGACGGGCCTGATACTGCATGTCTGTGCTCATGTCTGAATTGAGCAATGTTCTTGTAGAGATTCCCCAGACTGCTCTGAGTGTCCTCAAAAGCAATACAGCTATGTCAGCCCAAAAGCAGAGTCTGTGTTAGCTAGTGCTGGCAAGTGACAGGTCTTATTAGTGTGTGTGGGGCACAGCGTGAACATGTCCGTGCTGCTTTTGTCTCTGGGAGAGCGTCTCCTCGTGGCATCGCTCTTGGCGATGTGGATGCAACATCTCGTATGGGTGCTAATGTAAGAATGTTTCTGTGTGGGAAAAACACATCCACAATGCAGAGGTATGGAGAGTGTTATTTCTTCCTTCTGTAGTCTTTAAAATATTTTGGACAAGTTAGTGAGTTATTTTCAATTGAATAAGAAGGTGATGAACTTACAGATAGATATATGGGGATACATACGTCAATGTGATGAACCAGAACTCCAGAATCTTGATGTTGCGATGCTTGCCCAAATGTTGTTTTTTTGTGCACATGTTCCTTAAATTACCCTAGGCTGTAAGAATATGTTTTTATTATAGCCACACAGGTGGAGAGGCGAAGCCATCAGGAGCTCCCCTCCTCTAGCCCCCATGAGAATGGTTGTCACTTAGCCCAGTGACCTACATGTGAGTAACCCTAGTCCAGGTGAACCTGAGCCTGACGCTCTTTAAATCTCAACACACTGACTCCCAAATCCAGGGAATTTGGGAGCTTCTCCTACTCAGCAGTAGCTGGGGTTGGTAAGGTGGCCAACAGCCTCTGCAGCCGTAACACTTTTTGGATTCAGGCACCAAAAATGTCAAGTAGAGCCTCCACTTCTTGAAGAGAAACAGTGTTTTGTGCTCTCCATTGTGTTATGTGCTAGTCAGGGATGCATTCCACTTTCCACTGTGTCTCTTTTTGCACAGCCCCTTATGAAGAGCTAAGCTAAATGGCACAGTGTAGCCCTTGGTAATTCACCAAATAAAAAGGAAATGTAAATATTGCGATGGTGTGAGTGCTAAGTGGTACTGCACCTAATAAAATGTTTGCTGGCGGAGCTCTTTCACTTGCTGGTAAATGCCATGACCCATATTATTCAGTGTATATTAAACAAGCTGTCACCTAAGCATATTTGTGAAAAAATAATACTGGATGAAAAATGCACTTTGGGTATTTTGAATGTCTGCAGCATTTAATGTCTGCTATTTGCCAGAGCCAGCAGAAAGTGCACTAGACTACAAGGACAGCATCCTCCTGTCAGTTAACGTACCCATATATTGTGAATGCACAGCATGACATGAATGCAGATTGTCCCGTAATTTAAAAGGATTTTACAGCATAGCAAGCTCACAATTTCTGAGCTCTTCAGTACATCATAGGAAACACACTGATAATTGTCCATCAACATTTACGTACGAGTATTTACTGGGGTGAAAACTAATAGTCTGTGGGGAGGAAGACATGGAAATTTTCCATACTCTCCCTTCCGCAACCCCCAAAAAGTAGAGGAAAAGGGCAGGAGATTTGGAATAGACTATAAAACTTTTTACCTGCAGACTCCTAGTTCAAATTCCATTGAGGCTGCCAGTCAGGGAAGGTCATTAGCAGACAGCTGTTCTGTGACCTACGAATGAGAAATTAGCTAATGAGTGTGGTCCATTTTCTTCCTGGCAGACAGGTACCTGCATCTCATCCGGAACATTTTCCTTTCTACATCCTCTGTTGTCTCTGACTGGAAGTTCCTGTCCCCCTCTGCATTTACTTTCCATTACGAATGGGTGGAGGCAATGTTGACTCAGCTATGTTAAAGATGTCTTTTCTGTCCCCAACTTTGTGGCATTTTATCCTTTCTGTTATTTTCGAGCTATGGTCCTTCACAAAAGTTCTTTATTTGATTTTTTCTTCACTTTAATTCATACTGTGTGCAAGTACAGATGTAATGTGGTCATGTTGACTTCATGTCAGACTGGTAGAGAAGTCCTAATTTTATTCTGCACTATTTCTCCCCACCAAAGCTATCTCAGTTTCTGTTCCACATCTTCCCGGAGCCACTCAAAAGCATCATTACTGGAGAACTGTCTTTGATCATTTGGAATAGACTTAAATACTTTTTCAGTGAAGAGGCTAGACATAACTTCTATCTCGATAAAGTATGTGCTGGTCTGACATTTAAATGTCATTTTGACACACTCCTGACCTATATGTCTTTGTTCCTATGAAAAGCTTCAAGGCTGATGTCATATTTAAAAGTATTTGAATCAATCTTAAAGGGGAAAAAAAAAGAATAATTGTATGACACGTTCTAGGGACAACTATTTTTTTATAGGCATAGAGAAGCAGTGATTCTTGTTCAGCATTAGTATTTAATAAAGATTACAGAATATATCTTAACAGATCAGAAATTCACTTGAACTTTGTAAGCCCAAAATTTTGCTTCAAGGCAAAAAAAAAAAAAAAAAAGTCATGTCCCAAACCCAGCAGTGAACTTCTCTAGTGCTATACATATTCTTTGAATAGACAAAAAATTCCTTGTATCAGAAACTAGTGAAAGCATCATCACAAATATCCCATGCAATCACTTAAAGAAAACTTTGTGAATTCAGTAGAATTTGGCTCACCTTAGGACAAATCAGTGACTCGAACTGGGAGACCAGCAGGTCTGTGAGTAACAAGGAAGAGATATCTAAGATCTGATCTAATCTCCAGATCTGTCCAGTGTCACAACTAGGGATGTTTTCAGCATTAGCATCTTCACATTTTTACAAAGAGAAG
This sequence comes from Pterocles gutturalis, assembly GCF_000699245.1. Classification (NCBI taxonomy): domain Eukaryota; kingdom Metazoa; phylum Chordata; class Aves; order Pterocliformes; family Pteroclidae; genus Pterocles; species Pterocles gutturalis. Next base: position 77,880 of record NW_010110794.1, read on the forward strand.
AAGGACAACTGAAGCTGTAGCAATGGGAAGAGTTCCAGAGGTGAAGCCTGATCACTACCTGAAAGCAAAAAGAAAACAGCAGTTAAAGACTATTTATTTTTGTTCACTTTACTAGGATAGTATGAAAAAAGCCATTTATTTGCATTTGCTTGTAATCCTTTAAAATAACAGGAGAGAAATGTTTAAATACATAAACAGCTGTATAAGTAATACTGTCATTATTCCAGTCATTTCCAGATTACACAGGAGTAAATATACATGGCAGTAATCTTCATGTGTTTATCTCCTACTAGACTGTGCATTTCATCTCCTATCTTTGCAACATAATTTGCAGTCTTCTTCTTCCTGCTCGTCATCCAGTTGGCAAGTTTTACATTCTGGATGTGTTGGCAGGGAAGATTTGCATTTTGAGGCAACAGGCAATTTAAGTGTAACACAACAGTTTAAAAGGCTTTGCTCATTTTCCTAACCCATGAGGGCATGAAATGAGAAAAAAATAGCTGGTCTGAAAATGCCCTTGACCAGTAAGACATATCCAGTAGTTCTTAGCTGTTCTTGTATTTCTTCTGAACTCAGGAAAATGGGTTGTCTTGGAAATATTTGAAAAAAGGTCCTCTTGAAAAATCTTTCTTTTCCGTAAAAGCTGGAAAACATCGTAAGGCACTTAAGGCCAGTGGCACGTTTATTGGAAGTTTTATGTCGTTGCGTGTGATTTTCCTCTACTCTAGGATGCCAGAATTGGAGAGGAGATAGTTGTAGCTTCCCAGTAAGGTCCAGTCAACTGCTGAAGGTTCATGTCTCTGCTCTGGCTGCAGCGTTGTTCCCTGGGATGCTGGGAGGTGGCCCTTGAGCCTTCCCCTGCACCTGAGGCAAGTGAACTGTTAGAGGAGTGAACACTATGCTGTGGCCATATGCCACCGTTTGCATAAGATGATGTGCAGTTTGTGTAGGAGAAATGATCACGGCATCTATATGTCCCAGGAACCTTGCGTAACCCAAACCAGCTTGTTCCAACCCTGTGTTGTAAGCACAGAGCAGCTGGCAGTTCACACGATGTCAGCTAGTCTGATTTGGGAACTACCCGTAGGTCTGGCCATGTTCTCCTGCGCTCCTGTTTTCTTCTGAAAGTCGTCTACCTGTGTTGACATTTTTGCAAAGCCAAAGCACCCCAGCAGCCAGCTCAGGATGCAGGTGACACAGCTACTATTTGCTTGCACCCATCTGCAGAAAAACAATGGCAAAATCTAGCAAAAATATTTGCACTAGCAAACGTATCTGCACAAAGTGCTGTGGAAGAGTTTAGGAGGAATATTCTCTGTTAATTCCAACCTGTGTACCAAAGTAATATTTTCATCCCAGGGCATGTGTAGAGAGTAGTTTTCGACTGGTGCCTTTAATGACAAAAAAAACCCCAGTGTGGGGCGCTTGCAAATAGAAGCTGCTGAGCACAGTCACAACAGCAAGTCTTACATATGAAACAAAAGAAATCAGTGTGCAGAACGTGTACGAAGAAGTAATTTACATGTTTATGAGAGCCTATAAACTTTTTTATTGTATAAAAATAGGTTTTCAGCTTGTCTGCCTCTGAATAGGTCTTAAATAATAAGATTTATTTTGGATGACTGATTATAGGACTCCAACCCAGGCAGTTTAAATCACATCTCCTGTCTACTTTGAGAAACAAAATTATTTTCTAGCTTTGACATCATGTATCATGTTAAGTTTGAGTCATAATGTAGTGGGGGCCCAATTCTGCTAGCCTAGCGCGTAGCCACGAGGTCTGCATTTTTAGTGTCTTTAAAGCAGCTACAAGTACAACAGGATAAAGATGTTATCTGGGAATAGCGAGTTACTTTTGGTCACCCAGTAAACCTATCTGGATGTAGCTTCCGCTCAGGATGGCAGATGAGGACATTGTCACTGTGTGTACAGAGATATCCCTTCGATTTACTACCAGGAACATTTGCAAGAATTTCATATTTTCCTTGTTAGGAGTTGTGTTTCTCAAACTCTGCATAATTTAACTGTCAGGCTGCAACCCAGGGACAGTGTTTTCAAGGATACAGGTAACAAGAAGGGCTGTGCAGGTATATCCATCTAATTGTAAGGGGAGATGACATTTTGTTATTATCTCTAGGCCTTGTCAGATTATTTGGTGAGCCTGTTTTTATGAATGCATTTCTAATGGACAGTGAAAGGCAGATGGCATTTGGATAACTTTTGCTTCCTAGTGCAATATTGCAAATTAAGATGTGCTGAATTGATTATGCACTATAAATGCAATATTTTTAATTCCAAAAATATCACAACTTTTTTTAAATTCTTTTTTCTGTTTGAAACAATTAAAATGAGGTGTGATAGCTCTTTATCTTCCTATTTAGGAGAGAATGCAAGCACCAGTACATCACATAACAGACTGTCAGGAAAAAACCAAAATGCTTTTTACTGAGCAGTCTTTCTTCTCTTCCCATGCTGGACATGTTTCCATGCTGCAGAGTCCCTCAAACTGCTATCTCTCTTCACGCTCATCGACCTCGGGCTGGAACTGAAGGGGGATGAAGATTCCTCTCTCTGAGGACACCGACATTAGCAACAAGCAGTCAGTCATACAAGATGCAACCAGAAAGGCAGAGGGGGAAAATGACAGTAGCACTTCCTCACTATTAAAGAAGCTATTCTAAGACAGAAGCAGAAGTATGTGTTGACAATGTTAGAAGATGAATGGCTAAATACAGTCAATTCCTTTTAGAGAAGAGTTTATTTTTCACTATTATTCATGTAGTATTTAATATTTCTTTGTTTATTTGATTTTTTCCTTTTTTCCTCCTTCCTTTTCCCCCCTTTACTATGATAGTGGAGATTGGCTACGTTAGTTCTTCTGTGCTTTTATTCTGCTTATTCATTTGTTGTCAAAACTTCTTACAGTTCCCTAGGAGAAAAGAGCTCCACCTAGGGCTTGCTAGCTTTTCTGCTTGCTTTATCCCACTTGCTTCTTCTAAGCATCCATTTAATACAGGCACTTCTTGGGTAAATGCCAATTACTCCTTTCATTATTATTTCAAGCTTGAATATATTGGAGACACGTCATGCCTGAAGTTAACTATCCGCCATCTGATACCATTCAGAGAAGGAAGCAGCCTACGCGTTAACTCAGTCTAGAGCCAGTCCCATCGGCTTGCTGCTTCATGTAGCCGTGCATTGGATTTGATTGTGTGTTATTGTTGTGCATTTATTTCTGTTTATGTCAGGATCACACAGGGAATGAGTTAACTTTATTTCTTACATTTCCAGGTTAAATGTTACACGGAAGCTGCCATGGTTCTCTCTGTGTGCAGTTAGCTGCAGTTCTTCACGCTGGGGATACTAATTTTCCAAAGGATTTATTACCACCACAAAATTTTACAAGTATAAAACTGAGATATGACTGTAGCAAGAGTAATCTTAATGTTTTCATGGCTAATGTAAAGACAAGTCTTAAAGTAGGAAAAATTTACTTTTGCTTTACATTTGCAATCCCCAGGCACATTCAGTCTTTTTAAAATGATCCTGGGTTGTTTAAACAAAGTAGTAGCTTCTGTTCTTCAGAAATAGCTTTTGACACATTATCTTGCTGGTGAAGCCAGCACCCTTAATGAGTCAAAGGGAACCGTCTTCCAAAAACCTCAGCTATTTTGCATGGATATTCATCATTATCATTATCACCGGTCATCCTAGTGAACAGCAGGAAAGCTGCATATTAGTCACTGTGAAAGGTGCTAGGTTGAACTATATACATCACTGCTACCTTCTAATAGACTGAAACAGGATAGCATGATTTACATTTTTTCCTATTTTGGAAGAATCAGATGAAGGCTCTTTTTCAGGTCCACAAGCATTCACCCTGCCAAATGAGCACTGATTCTTTGCCAGCTCATTACTGTGGATACGAGGAAACGTTTAGGTAGGGAACACGTTGTCCTTGCTTGCACGGGAGAGTCAGCAGCAGGGGTTTGTGATTGCTGCCTGCTGAAGCATTGAGCAGTCCCACTTGGAGGACCTGGTGAGACTATTTAGCAGTGTTGCAACAGAGTGAAGGCGCTCAGTGGCAGTTCCCCATCATACCCATGCTTCAACATGTGAAGGTATCTGCTCGTCTGTTCAAATGCTGATCCAAAGCAGTGGTAAAATTCACCATTATTTTGGGGGAAACAGGAGAAGTCCTGAAGCTCCTGAATGAGCAAGACTGTAAAAGCTTATGGACAGGCCCAGAAACCCAGTTCCTGGGGTTCCTCATTTTCTTAAATGGACAATTTAAATATGTCATCACCTCCAGCACATCAAGTACAAGAATTTTTCTCCATTCGGACAAAGCACTTCTTTAAAGGTTTTTCTATAGCAGGTCCTAGCAGCAGAGTGGGTCTCAATTCCAACCTGTATTTTTCTCCTTCTTGATGCCATTATATCCAGATATTATCGGAGAGGGATTTTGTAGTGGTCATGGATAAGTCTTTTTGAATTAAATATGGAAGAGTTTCATGCTCAGGAAACAATTATTCAAATAATCTATCATCTTTTGTAATTTGAGTGAATTTTCTTGGCTATAATTCAGGTAGGTGGCCACAAAAGGTAGAAGCGATAGGCTCAATGGAGATAAAATACTTTAAGAATATGATGTCAGGTATCTGAAAAATCATAAGTGATGATGTGAAACAACAGTAGATATTCTGAATTCTTGACTAATTTGGGGCTTATAAAAACATTTATAAGAACTTTTTGAAACAATCATACATTACTACAACAACATTACAGATAACTTGTCATTTCTTTTTCACAAGCTCCAATAGCATTTATTACACCTCCCTGTGCTGATTTTGTCATGTGGATAAACAACTCTAAAGTCCTGCTCGCCTGCTGGAGAATTAGAAGAGGTGATTATCCTTTGGTTAATGTGCACAGCAGCCATATCATAATTGTGCTAAATTATTTTACTGCAGTCACATATTGTTGCTATAATGCAATAGGACTCTCGAATATTGTGGATGGAGCTCAGTGAACGATCAACCTCTGATTATTCCAGCCTCTTGATAATTACCTTCTCGCATAGGGACTAATAGGACTGAGAGCCCTCTATGTGGTTCACCCTTTCTGCAGCTGTGTAGGTCAAGTCACAGCTGTCTTTCATGTAGACTTATTAGGCTTTGTTTTCTTGTTTGTGGAAAAGCTAAAAAAAAAAAAAAAAAGTTTTTTAAAAAGTTCAAGTTTTGGTTTATCCAGACATGTGCCAAACACCCATTCTGAGAATTAATCCCCCTGAGACTATAATCATATTGTTGGTTTATATAGTAAAAAAGATCGGATTGGAAAATGAATGGTTATAAAATCTGACCTGGAAATCTGACCAGAATGCTGACTGCTCATGCAAAACAAGTCATCTCCCTTTACTGCTTACAGCTCTGGCTTCCTCCCTAACACTCAGAATGTTTCTTCCATCTGTTTTACTTCACAGCTTCTTGTTATATTAACCATGGTTCTCCACGATGTAGTGAAAAGTGAGAACTTTCCTTGGCATCGTGTTTTCATGGTACTGCCCTTCTTGCTGAATTCAATCTCTGTGATTCGTGCTGGTGAGATTCACGTGTAACATCTAATTGTGAGTAGTCATTTAAGGAACAATTGATATACACCTCAGTGAAATCAACATATCTGCATCAGCTTTACTTCACCTTTACTCCAGGGATTAAAAGAAGTTATTTCATAAGAAAACAGATTCAGAAATGATAGTGAAGCCTTCCTCTATGGTGCTACAATAAGTAGTTTCTTGCAGTCTGCTAGCAGAGTGGAAGAAATATGTAAATGAAGAGGAGAAAGTTATCAGAAGACACCAGAGATGATGGTATTAGTTGTCTGCAACTCCTTATGAGGAAATTTTGTGGTCTGGGGTTCTCTTAACAATTGAAACATACTGTCAGGGAGACTGACATATTGTAATCACTTAATACTGTAACTCCTTGATTGTACTTTTTGCCAACATCAGAGCTTCTACATAGGTAAGCAGAAAGCAATCAAGTCTTAACAAAGTTTTTAATAACTCTTCTTATATGGATAATAAGTATAAGGTGTCAGTGTGGGCTTGGGAGGGGGCACATCCTTTTATTATCGGGGCAATAAAGCAAAGCTAAAGGAAAGAAAGAAACAAAAAAGGATTACCTGGGAAATAACTACATTGGTAAACCTCAGTCTGAATAAAATATTAATTACTTTAGAATTTATTCATGCTAATATTTTAACATACTTGCAAGGTTAAGTTTTGATAATGATGCATTAGATGGCTTTATCAATGTACTATTTAATCAGAGAATAACTGTCCTAACCATAGGACACAGCCCCATATGCAATGACAAATGAATGTGTAAATTCAAAGGTTTCAGGAATAACAGGCCATTTGAGGATTTTGCTTTGGCACCGTTTTCTTGAAATTAGCTTGGTCCTATCTGTCATTCATCTTGTACGTGCTGAACCAACAGGGTTTGCGAGTTGGGTAAGAAACTGCTGAAGGTTTTGCTTTGTTAGAAGATCTATTGATTTTCTCTGTAAAGAATGCTGAACTTACATCGTGTTTTATGTCTGTGGTGCAAGGGTGCAGTATTCCCTGTTGTAACTTTAATAACTGCCACGTGACTGTTAAGAAGGACAGCTCAGGAGACAAATAGAGAAAGACCCATTAAACACTTAACAGGTGACAACAGAGTGTGTAAGCAGACGTGATGGAGAAACACAAACTCTTTTTCCGGTTTTGAATCATGTTGGATTAATGATAGAATTAACATGAGGGGATGCCTGTGTAAAGAACAACAGCACATTATTCAACAAAATTCATGGCATATCAAAGGATGCCCATTATCAGAACCTTGTAGGACCACTACCATTCTTGTATGAGAAGGACACTGAACAAAAAGCACATAAAAAACTCTCCCATTTTATGTGTCTTTTCCTCCTCAGTGGGCTATTGGGCTATGTAAATAAATGGCTGAACTGCAAATCTCTAAGGTGGAGAAGGAAAACTGTCTAGAGCTCAACCAAAGAGACAGCATCACTGTGTCTGATCAGCACCAGAAATTTGGCCACTGTGTAACTAAATTGGAGGAAAACATGCATGCTTGTGGCTCTGCAGATACTTGCTCCCCCTGCCCCCTCCTTCCAGCTCATTTGTTCTTTGACATTTATATTCTTCCTATTGCAAACACCTATGTCCTTTTTGGGATCGGGCTCACATGAAAAGTCAATGCATGCTTTAGATCACTACACCGGCATGTCACCACTGACTGTATTTGATGTCCCCTTTGCCCCATATAATATGTTGTAAATTTCATCTCAATATCTGTGTATTTAAAAAGAAGCTTTGAGGACTACCTTGGGGATGAAGGTACAATAGGCAGCAAAGCCCTGAAAAGTTATGCTCAGTGTTACAACAGTGCAGTCCTTTTCTGGAGCTAAGTGTTGTCAGAGTCTATCTGCAGCATAAAGCTGTTAGTATCATCTAAGGACATGGCCTTAGGAGTACAGGACATGTTCCATCAGCTCCTTAGATATTTCTGCGGCATTTTCCCTTTCACAGAGAGCTTTCTCATAGATTATTCTCTATTAAAAAACAGATTATTTTTTTCTCCATGTTTTAGGGGATTTGTTATCCTGCAACCACTATCTGAAGAGACATTTGCACTGTCTTGTACTGAAGTCTGCATGATTATGGGTACTTATGCCATATTAGTTAGCTACATCAAAGCAAAACACTGATGCTAAAGCCAGTTAAAGGGACTGGCTTGTATTAGTACTGTTTAAGGTTAGTGCTGCTGGGAGCAGAAGGTCTGTAGCTGTACTGCCCGGAGCAGTGATTCACTCCCAATGGGAGCAGGGACTGAAGAGACAAGTGAGAAACATGGGCAGGGCACCAGAGGAATGGACTAAAATGACAGTGTGGGTGTACACTAAATTATTCATTGAATTCACTTGTATGTTGATTCATAACATTTGATCTAAACGTGTAAGCTTAAATTTGGCCTCTTTCTATCAAATCAGCTAATTTTTTTCTCTAGTATGGGACATACAGTGTCAATAATTAGTTTCCTTATTGCTGCAGAATTTGTGTAGTGTTTTTTTTTAATACGGAAATTGCAACAGTGAATTTATTCCTAACTAGTACTACTTCCTCAGTATTTATAAGCTGCAGTTGCGGCCAAGTGTTGGTGATGAAGGTGATGAAAAGGAAATGATGGGAGGGGTTTATTCCAATACCACACACTTGTACAGCCAAGCTCAGTAGCTGTTTAATAACCATGACTTACATAATTGGATCTGTATGGGTAAGTTATTTCCACATCAGAATGAATCTTGCCTTGGTACACTGACCTACCAGTTCATCGTTCAGGTCTCATGAACACCCTTCTTTTAAACTTTTAATAAGCACAAGCTCAGCCTTTGGAAAAATCCTGAGAGAATAAAGGAGCTAAAAACTCCAACAACCCCAAACCTTTGCACAAGCCTGAGTAGCCTGTTGGATGGGACACTCAACTGTGATCTATGTGATCTAGAGAACTGGAGCCCACATCAGCTGTGCTATGTGGTTTGCAGTGATTCTCTTAACACCCCAGAACCCTGTTGTAGCAAGTTTTCAGAATAGGAGCTCCATACTATCTTACATTGCTTAACACGATAGGAGTTTAGTTAGGGATGAGATCTCTACTGGAATCTAATGGTTTCCTATTAACCAACCTGAAAGCAAGAGCAAGCTTTCTTGCTGCATCAGTGCAAAAATCTCGGGCATCTAAATCAGTGCAGAATAAATATTGGCCGTCCTGGTGTCTTTCCTTTATCTCTCCATTAGGTGCTACAGTGCAAATCTGTAAGTTAGCTGCTACTCACTCACTGATGTTCTTCAGGACTCAGCTGCTGAAAGAGAAAAAAACCCCAAAACTCAATTTTACATTCATGTTGCAAAATTTTAATCCAAACAGAACTTTAAATATTTCTATGGCCTTCCTTAGCAACAAACCCACCACTTCTCTTTTCAAAGGCACACCAGAGAAAGACTTCAATAAATGAGAAATGTCAATTGCTCTTTGTGCCAAGTTTAAGTGCTGAATCCCCAAAACCCTTGTTGTTCTAGAACTGGGTGGACTAAACACAGAGAAGTTATCTTTTGTCCATTCTTGATAGAATGTCAAGTGGATTTCTGTGTCTGTGCTAGAAAAATAGATGTCTCGCCATTAAAGGATTCCTACATTATGAATACTTTTTTTTTTTTTTTTTTTTTTTCTGGTGTTAATTTTTTTACAAGGAGTGCATCAAAAAATCACAGGGAGAACAGGATAGCAAATGGATTGGCTTAGACAAGGAGTTGAAAATTATTTTTCTTCACACATCTTCTGCCATGCAAGGTCAGACCATTTGTTTGATTAGTGCTTTTACATCAGAAATGCTTTCCTTAGGTTTAAATTCCTGTTGGAGTCAAGTAGAAATTTCCTCCTTTTTATATCAGTATTCTTCTTTCTTAGCAGGGGTTCTGGTTCATGATAAACTGAATTTTTTTTGTGTAGAAAGCAGTGCAAAATATTTGCATATTTACAGAAATATATGAGCTCCAGGAGGGCATTTAGCATGTTTTTTCTTCCCAAACCACAGACTCATACTGCAATAGTTTGTGTTTGCTTTTCTCTGTTTGCTTTTTTCCCCCTTTTAGACTTGATAGACAAGGTGGCTAACTAGGCAGGGGTATAAAGTAAGTTTTTCCACATTCTGAAGCTTCTCTTTTGTATCATTTTTTGCTTGTTATCTGAAATTCTTTATGGCTTTCTCTTTTTTGTAGTGGCAAGGGATCTATGTGGTAATATGGGACTGCATTGTCTAGGTGTATTTGTACAGGAGCCACGGGACATTTGAAATCTTGGACCTGTGGGGATGGAGGGAGGGATGGCTGGATGGATGGATGGATGATAAGGTTTAACTGTCACAATATAGTACAAACTGATGACAACCATTTAGGAGGACAGCCTCTTCGTAAGTTAATTTTTTATGTGAAGCCACGTCCTAGTACCATCCTTTGCAGGGACTTTTTTATTCTGCCTTAAGCTCTTTGTGTGTTTGCATGTGTGCATATGCGTGCATGTCTGTGTGAGCTGGCTGGTGCTGCTGGGAGTGAGTTCTCCTGCATGCAGATAAGTCAGCAAATGGGCCTGTTGACTTAAATCAATGCACAAATGTTAAAAATCCCCATTTGCTGGGTAATTTAGTTCAATCCTCACACCTCTGGAAATCTACCCCAAAAAGCAGAGAATCTTCTTTGCCTTCATTTGTTCATTTTTATTAAATAAAAAGAAAGGAAATATGTCACTTAACTCCAAGAGCATTACGAAAAGAGGAAGAATAAAAACAAGCACAGTGTTTTCCTTAACTTTTCATCTTGCTCTGTCAAAACAAACCCCACCTTTCTTGATCCAAGGGCTCTCCTCCTGCTGCCACAGCTGCTGTTGGTATGTTTCCGACACTTAGTAAAATAGCGAAGTTTTGCTAACGTGTCAGCCTTGACGCACTCCTAACAGAATTACTCTAAAGGGAACGAGCATC
>NW_010110794.1:88509-101381 GCF_000699245.1 Pterocles gutturalis
AACTTTAAAAGCACTTGAGAAGAATGCAATTTCACTGCTGCGAATAGATAGAGAAGAAATGTTACTATGCGCCTTTCTCTCACTTACCTTGGTGATGCGGAGTAGAGCAGGGGTGGATATGGTAAGAAGAAGAATGCAGACTTCTGTTTTGGAGATCAAATGTCAGTCAGCTTGTGCTTCTCCTGTCAATGAATTAATATGGAAATTTGAAGAGGTTTTGCTTAATTTATTAGTACTTCAACTTTATCCAGCCAGCCTAGTTGCAGGCTCTCATAGTACTTTGTTGTTTGTATTGATTCTGGTCCCAGAAGAAGTATAGAGCTATAACAGAATGAAGCAAAAGATAAACTATTTGTATAGGCTGTAAACGTGAAGCCTTCAAACAAAACCTAGCCAACTAATTCTGGCTGTGAGGAAAACAAAAATCCCTCTGGGCAAGTAATTTACTTTACACTTTCTCTGAAGCATCATGTCTCACCTACTATAAAAGATAGAACTAGTGGAATAGCTGACCTGAAGAGCTGAACAAGCACAGGATTTCCTGGAATCTTTGGATGTTAAGGCTAAAATAAGTTTTTTGCAGTCTTTCAAAAAGTGGGGTTTTTTTTGTTTGTTTGTTTTAGAGGAAGGCTTGAGGGAAAATAACCTCTACACTTTGTGACTCCTCTGCAATGCGTCAAAATGCAATAGACATTTAGCTCTGTGTGGCTCCTGTCTGTTCCTCATTAAGTTGTTTCCTATTTTCTCTAGAAAAATAATTGCTCATACATGTATTTTTGAACAAAGCAATTACATTTTCTTTAATTCGGTCTTATGAACAGATTGCTTTTATGATAATATTAAAGCACAAGGCAGGGACTTTGACTTGTAATGGAAACTTGTATGCTCTTTTAAAACTGAGTGACCAGAAATGAAGTGGCAAAAAGGACTGCATCTTTTGCTGATGTCCCAAACCCACAGGCCTTCTCTTTGTTGGATCAGCTACTTCTTGCTTATTTTCCTTTCCCAATTAATGAAAGAACAAAAATGGAAAAAGAATAAAAACACCTCAGTCTTTTAAGTTGTAAACTTTCAGTTTGTCAGCCACATATAAATCATATGTGATATAATTGCAGGATAACATAAAATTCAGATATATACTTCACACTGAAATAAGATTATCTTTGTTTTAAATACAATACAGTGAGGGTGTCCTATTAAATGAAAAAAAGACTCTGCCTGCTAACCTTGAAGCTGAAACAACCAAATGAAAGACACACAGCTGAGAAGTATTCTCTTCTCCTAAACACAGAGGCCTCCAAGAAAGAAAAATTAAAAAAAAAAAAATATCTTTCTTTCATTTGCTTGGGACATATTCAGCCTCATAATGATCCTTGAATGCCCTGGTGAGAAACATTAAAGACTACAGTGCCAAATATTTTTCAGACATAACTGGAACTAAAACCCAAGCAAAGTCATTCAGGAAGAATAAGAATGATCTCAAACTTGACCTGAACTCTTTAAAAAAAGAAAAAAAAAAAAGTCCAAGGATTTTCACTTTAAATTAGCATTCATTATTTGCATTTCACATACCAGTTAGAGGCTCTGATTAAAATCAAGACTTTTATTTTCCTCTGGCCATACAGTCTGAGATGCATCCTAAGAATTTACATTCTAACAAGGGTGTTGGAGACAGAAGGTAAAAGAAGCATTATGCTCCTGTCTTATAGGAGGGAAGCTATGGCATGAAGACTTAAGTGATTTGCCCAGAATAAAACCAGTAGTCACTGGGAAAAGCACCCAGCTTTCATCATAGACCATGAGCACAACACAGTTCTCTTTCAAACGTTACTTCTTTTTGGCATGTGAGTTTCCAGTCTTGTTTCCATTCCTGACTCAAGGAGAAAGTCTGTTCATATGAGATTTGGTTGAACTCCCAGAACTCTTTTGACTAGTTAATACCAGTAAGTATATATGAAACACAATTCAACCTGTTGGAAGGAATGATGATACAAGAGCATAAAAAGTTATTCATATGTAATGTTGTAGTCTAAAAGTTCTTGAATTTTTAAAGGAAAGGAAAGGTGCCAACAATGTTCTTCTAAATCCTAGAAATTGTTCTTCCTTGAAATAGAGGGAGAAATCTTCTGTAGGGTGGGAGCTCCTAATAAAATAAATAAATTTCATTTTAAATAATTATGCACTATCATAAACAACCACGAACAGTTTCTGAGAGTTCATTCAATATTAATAATAGGAAAAGAGCAGACATTAATTTATTATAACAGTGATTTTTATAGAAAGACAAAGTCTTATCTATAATTCTTTGTCAGAAAAAAAGAACAGCTAACAGAAAAGACCATGTCTCTAAACCTAGACTTAACTATAATAAATATAGCTGCTGGGTCAGTCATACCTCATTTTACTCCACTGACTACAGGTGTGTTTACTACATCAAAAATTAATATGGTTTAATAGTTCCTTTTTCGTAGCTTAATCTGATGGTATGAATGTATGAGATATAACAGGAAGTCCCAGCCAAACCATTAGGAGCAGTTCTATATTACACATTAAAAATCAAAACTTTGTTTTCATTTAACAGTCAACTTTAAAACATTAGCATCATTAAAATGCCTTCAAGCTTGATAGCTGATTCTCACCCTGGATGTGAACAGCCAGCCAGCCATTTCCACAGTACATTTTCAAACATCAGCTTCTTCCATTTATCAGAAATTAGACTGACACATCTTAACATTTTATGCAAAGTTAACCAAAGAAGAAAACAGTGTTTGCTCTGATCTCTTTGAAATTTGAATCACTGTACCAACTTCTTCAGGGCAAAAACTCTCCTTTAAGATCTGGATTAGCTGTAGTCGACAATTCCAAGTATGTGATACAAAAAGTGTAGGGCAGGCTTTTCAAGATGAAAAAGGAACTTCTCTGTCCTCGAGTCTTCTCACTTTAAACAGAGAACAAGAACGAAGATATTTTTCAGTGTGATATGTATCGAGTCTTCTTAACAGTATTACAAGGCTTGATGTTATTTTCAGTTCTCAGTTGCTGGCAATACTGAGTCTGCTAACTCGAGATTCACAAGATAAATGGCTTTACATATAAAAATGCAATATACTCCCCTTTTAGTCAACACCAAACAAATACCGAGTTGAAGCAAATACTGTTCTTCAAGGATAGGTTAGTTGTCCTCTTGAAACAAACCATCTCAACTGTTGTTCCTGTTTGATGAAAAATACCACTGCTCAGCTGATTATACACAAGTCCGATTTCCATATGCCTGGGTTTTAAGAAATACAATGAATTTAGAGTGAAATTTTGTCATATTCTGAGTTTTGAAAACATACAGATAACATGTTAAAACTTCCCTCTGCAGCTGCAGGGGTCTGGAATATACTTCTTTGTAATAAAATGCAGGCTTTTTTCTGTGGGGCTGTACTTTAAGAAAAGAAGATGAGAGTGACCCATGAGCTCCCTCTGTTTGATCTCTCTGGCACACAGAAGAAGGTGGAGATAGTGGCATTTTTCTTCACCATTTTTTCTTTTTGGTGTCAAGGAGCTACTTAAGGTAATGGGCTTGTAGCTTCAATGGAAATGTGCATTGTAGGAGGTAAGGACACCAACCAGCAAAGCACAGTTTTTCTACAAGTGCAAATTGGCAGTTTTTTTATTAAAAAATGTTCTTTGAAGCAGTCACATCATATCATCTGAGCAGAGTGAGGCTACTGTAATGTCTTGAAGCATTATTTTTTTTTCTCACCATTACAGAAAAAGGAAGTGGTTGCTTTTACAATGTGGAGCAGCTATTAAATTAAATTAATAGATCTAATATGTCTGGATTTGTAGAAAGCTATTTGACAAAGTTTCCCTTGATAGATTATTGTAAAAGTTCTCTAAATATGGGTGAGGTAATACATTATTAAGATGGATAAGGAATTGGTTAGAAACCAGAGACACAAATTAAAGGTATCTGTTATTCATAGGAGCTGGTAAAGAATGAAACCCCGCTGGGTTCTAATTGTGTCAATACTTTTTAATACTCATTTTAATGTTTTAAACAGAGCTGTAGCATGCTGCTTCTTCATATTTGTGGGTGTTACCCGAGAGAGAGGCATAGCTAAGTGAACTGCAGGATTTATGGGCTTGAGCCAAAGGTTTTAGGGCAGTGGGTCAGGCCCCACAGGATTATTTGCATCAGTGAAGTGAACGGTTGCACAGATAAAATTTAAATATTAACCAGCCAGAGCATCGCCAACCACTGACGCACGTTGAAACACAGGGACGATGGTTAACAGACAGAGAGCAAAATGTCCCCGACTGTGCTAAGGCAATACTGGAGAGGTTTTACAAATGTAAGCAGGACCAATGTTTTCACATGTGGGCACATCCGCCAGCCACAGGAAAGGGAGTTTCTGGAGCCGTTGCACTGATGACAGGCTGACAAACCAAAAACATCCTGTCATGGCAGCATGCATTGTCCTCTGTTGGTTCATCCCTGCGTACCATATCCAAGTGCTCAGATCCAGCTGTGGTCCCTAAAAGTGACACTGACCTCTGCACATGATCTAAATGGAGAAGACCGCCAGTTCTCAGCCTCCGACATGTACTGGAGATCACCGCTGCTGGATTTAGTGGAGTTGGATCACATTGCTTGTGACTGCCATATCAGTTCCAGGCAGCTATGCATGTTTCCATACTGAGCGATACAGGTAAGATGGATTTGAAAGCAGTGTTTTTTGCAGAAGGAAGACTGGGCACCAGCTTCCCCATGAGTACAATGATTACCTGATAGCTCTCAAGAAAACTCTCTCTAGACATTTAAATTCTCTGTTGTTCCCTTAATAAAAAATGAAAAAAAAAACCAAACCCTTTTATGTAATGAGATCAGCTATACCAGCTTTTCTAGACAATTTACACTGCTGGTACATATTCATATGGTACACAGTGACAGTGCTTAGAAATCAAACCAGCAGTTGTGTTTGATCCCCAGCAGTGGCTGAAAACAGCGTACACCATCTAAACTGGGATATACAACCCACAGGGGTGAGGCGATGTCTGAACTTTAAGGACACAATTACTTTTCCAGAGATTGTGACATGAATATTTTATATGTGAATCAAGACTTTTTTTTTTTTTTCATTCAAAAGCAAGTGAAATGTAATTTGAATGCATGCTGTCAGATGAGTGACATCTATGGGGAAATTATAGCACAATAATCAAAGCCTGAGACAGAGGAACACTCCATCTGACCGGAAAGTAAGAGATCACATAGTCATTAATATAACAATAGACAGGACTTGTGGTACTTAGTACCAACAGTCCTTCTGCACCTAAATGGGGGCAAGACAGCCACAGAGAGAAGAATAAATGCGTCTCTCTCATCGATTTTTCCAAATGTTTCTAGCATTAAAAGTGACAGGTCACTTCTAGTTCAAGTATAACATGGACGTACAGAACAAAAAACACTGTGAGAACAAAATGAGCCGATGACTGAGGATTTGATTGCATTTTGCTTTTCTATGTCTATCTTTGAAAAATCCACATTTGAAAAAAACTCAGCCCTCTATGGGCTAAAAAAAAGCCACATGAGGGCTAGGGGCAGGATTATCTTGGGAAGCAGTTTGAATGGGCTAGCCCAGGTAGAGACAGTAATGGTAGCCCAAAGCATGATTTTTCTCTGCTGAAAAATGCTATTGGTGGCCTGCAGTGTATTCCTGCCCAAAGTTTTTGCATGATCGTATTAATGAAAGATAAATGTGCTTTTACGTTGCTTTTTTTCCCCTTCCTCTGAGGTCAGTGATACCATTGTGATTGGAAAAAAGTTAATCAACCTGGTAACAGATGAAATTTAGCAAGAGTTGTTTTTCTTCTCCCTTAGCCCCACTGTGTACATGTGGACTCTCCCATGACTTGTGGTTGACTGTATCTCATGTCAGTCAGAGAAAAACAATGACAGAATTGGATTTGATACTGAGGGATGGTTTTCTATCTTAAGAATAAATATCAGGTGAAGTTTTAGGGGAGGGAGTGTTCATTGAATTAGCAGAGGAGGAAAGGAAAGCAGCCTGCCCACAAATAAGAGCACAATTTAATGAAGAAAGGGGTTGGCTGAGAATGGAATATGGGTGTCTCTGGGAATTTCCAGGATCTTCAGTTTGAAAGTTAAATAGATTTTCTAGGGTAATAGTATCCAAAGAAAGTTAAATGCCTCAATACCTCCTTTGTGTATTTGTGACCTCCCTGACTTCTCTGCTAAGGCAAAGTCCACAGGACTACACTAAGTGCTAGGGTTCCCTGTTCAGCTCTGGAAAGAGCACCTGCAAACTAGCAAAGCGATCAGGAAACTGTCTAGTTTACTAACAGAAAAAACAGATAAAATGGTTTTGAATTTCAAATCCTCAGTATATGTTAAGCAGGAGTCAATATTTTGCTGAGTGGTATCTGGAACTAGCTCTGCACACAGGATTCTCCTACAGGTAGATGCCTATCCATACTCTTTGCTTTCAAAACATGGAGATGTGGGGCACAGTTATTGTTTTCTCCTGGGAGGAGGAATCTTTGGTCCAAGTCCTAAGGACTGTTAGTGCATTTTACAACATACAAGCAAAATATAGACCTTGTTCTTGGAAATGAAACAGGCACCCAGGACTTCCCCCTCCAGATATATCTTTAGTATTAGGCTAGAGAGACAGGCACATGCTGTCCCAATTAACTATGTATTCTGTGCTAATGGGAAGAGCTTCTATGCAAATACTGAGAATATAGGTTCCTCACTGCACACAATATTCCGGCTGATTACTGAAATCAATTACTGGGATTTGACCCCACCAGACAGGAAGATCTGAACGCTGGTCTTCCTGGATAAATACTTTAAAAATGAAGCTGCTGTTTCAGCTGATGGGATGGAGAACAACACCATCTCCTTCCCTTGGCTTTGTCTTAAAGACTATTTTTTATACAGTATGAGCTGGTTTGTTTGCTGTTACTTGCCAGATTAGGATGGGAGAAAAACAGGTGGGACAGGTAGTTTGTGGACTTGGCTAGATCTTGTGTGGGGAAAATACTGAGTTACCTGGTAGTGCTAAGGGAAAATTTCTGCACATGCCTGGAGGTTTCCTTGGAGCTCTACTGTTAAAAATTGATCTCACTAGGGACTTGAGGCACTTCCAGAGTTGGACAGAAGTTGAATAGTTTCTGTGGATGGCAATTTTGGTCACTGAAATTTAAATCCCAGCTAAGCACCAACCACAAGACATAAGGTTCAGCTCCTGTGAGGTGTTTAGGTGTTTAAAGCCCACCTGGCTGCAGTAGGAGCCTGGTGTCAAGGTACATTTGGAGATGTCAGCTTCAAAGTTCATAGTAAGTGTTCAGCTCAACCAAATAGTACAAGTTTTCTCACTATATGTGAAACAGTATTCTAGGCTAGTTTTTGTATCTGTACTTAAAGCCCACATGCTGTGCATAGGCCTGCCATCAGAAATGTTTAACCCACACACTGTTCTTTTAAAGGAAAATTAATGTTTTCTTTACATAACAGCAGGGATTTCACAGTTGAAGGCTGAATAATGTATCTTTTAAAAATAGAACTTCATGCTTTCATCTCCAAAGCCTTTTGCAAACACTGGATTCAGTCATGCATCCCTCCAGGTATTGAACTCCTGTGACTACAGAGCAAGATATGGATACAGGAACAGGATCAGTCCCATCCTTATACCCCTCCTGTGAACTAAATTATTATCCTCTTGTTACAGACAGGGAGACAAATATAGAATGAACTTGATTTTCTAAGATTACAACTCTGGGTAGCTGCTCACAGAATATTTCAAAACAGATTCTGTTAGCTCGTTGAGCTCACATGTGAAACATGTGAAACAGGAAGCAAGTAGTAGTTTGGCAGTAATCTGTACTTTACTAGGACAATATACATTAATTCCGTATTTATACCGAGGTGCTAAATTATTAAACTCATTAAGAATGTAACATTACAAAGACCCCAATGGATAACACAAAGATTTTCACTGAAAGAAAGCATGTTCTTTCTCTGTTGTTATCTTTTGCTTATTATTTTTGTAAAAGGAAAAAATAAGACATTTATGAGATGAAAGCATATTCCCAGCAAAAAATATACTGAGGAGTTGTCTCCCAACAGTTTTGTTTCTGCAGTTAGAACTGACCAACCTTTCTGGATAGGGTGAAATTTCAATTACAGTGATGATATTAAAATTGGTATGACTTGCTAAAAGAGCAGTTTTTAAATTTCAAGTGTTTTGGAAAATTTCAGGTTTGGAGCTCTTCATTACTCTTTGAGAAACTGTTCACTGGATGGAGCAGAACAGGGTGGGGCACATGATTTTCCTTTTGAAGATTGCAAAGTAATAAATATGAAATGTTCAGAAAATTTGTATTTGTCAAATCCTAACTTAAAACCCCCTAAATTATAGAAGAAGCTAAGCTATGCAATGTTTGATCAACCAGCTAGTTGTCTGCTATATTTATGCATTTAATGGGAATAACAGTAAATGTCAGAAATAAATGTATGCTCTCATGGCCACTAATGCAAAGTCACAGAGACTTGATTTTTCAGGTCTCCTTTTTAGTGATACAAGGCTTAAAATGTTTTAAAATGCATTTAGATACTTCTTTGTTAAAAACCTTATGAGTGTCCAAAAGCTGGCATTTTCAAAAGATTTTGGAATAATGTATTATGCTAAACTGTCTGAGAATGGCTATGCATCATTGTAAGTCTCAGTCTGGCTTATTCATCTTCTAGACGCTGTGTTTGAATGTGCACAATGAAGCCAAATCCAGAATTCTGATTTCGTCACACCTGCTCTGACTGCAGTGGAGGACCCTCCTGAGAACGATCGCAGGATTAGCTGAATGGTACAAGCAAGAGCTAAAACAGGTCTTCCTCCTGCTCAACAACTTTCCCATGGCTCAAAAGCAAGACATGGGATAAAGGGTGAACAGAATACAGGAACTTAAGAACACATTCTGTGTGATGTTGAATGTCTTAACATGGATTGAGTTCAGATGAAATGAGTTTATGAGGAGCTGAGACTCCTCCAGGAATGACTTATTAAAAAAAAAAAAAAAAGTAAAAATACATGTCAGTATGTGTATATAAGTCCCGATTTGGTAATTTTTCACCTTTGCATAAAAGTGAGCTACCAACTCTTCCTTGAAGATTATCGTACTCTGATCTTATAATCATTGATGTATCAGAGTTTGAAAGATGTATAAAGAGAACAATTAATTTCACTGCAACATTGATGAAAACTGGAGATGTTTTTTAAGGACTAGATTATATAAGTAACAAAGCTGCTGACTTCCCTGTTGTCAAAATAACAGTAACTTTTAATTTCTGTGGTTGGTTTGTGAGAAACAAAAGTTTTATGTTACCTGCAGTAGTTCGGATATTTACTTACCTGGATCTGAACTATCTTTGCTCTTATGATCCAGTCACTTGTCCTGTATCTTAGCAACACTTCAAAATTTCGTCAAACTGTCAAAAAGAAGATCTGTGTGAATGATTATTTACAAAGGACTCGCATGGAAGTCTGGTCCTATCCTTAACACTTTTTTTTTTTGTCAGAATATATTTATCTAGACAAATTGCTTTGCATCTTCAGCTGATCAGAACATGCCTGTGAGCTGCAATAGCTTGGTGGCTTAGGACTACTGACTACATTCCTGCTCTCTGCACCCACAAAATGCATCCAAGCAGTACTTTTTGGGTATACGAATTTATAAAGCACTCATCTTGCTGAACATCGAAGTCATCAAACCTCTTCCCTCCACAGACAAGGGAGCACAGCCCTGTACACCCCTCACCAGCACCTTTTGGTTCCCAAATGCTGCCTTATGGAGCCCAGCTATCCTTGGACTGAGCGTGACCTGGTCTTGGGAGGGGAGGGTTGTCATCCCTGGTACCCTTGTACCCTTCCTGCCCTTCTGCAGACTGCTCACCCATTAGACCTTGATTCACACCAGGGGGTGAACTGGGACTGGCTTTACAGAGAGTGCAATTAAAGCAAGCAAGGGGCAGAAGTTCGTTATCCCCTTCAATACGTGGTGGGCTTCGGTAAGGCGCTCTGATGACAGGACTCCTGTGCAGCTGTACAGCCGCCGACTTCTTCACTTTTTGTGGTAGACAGGCCTTCGGTTTACAGAGTCTATACATTTTGGTCACAGAGGATTTTTATTCCCACCAGAAATACACTCTGGTTATTAGTAATATTATTTAAATGTAAAAATCTTATTACTGGTGAACATTCTGCAATAGATTGACAGCATGATAGTCTTAACAGTTCTATCTTGGAGAAATCTTTCTTATTTCTCAGAATATATTTTACAGTATTTCTTAGTGTAGTAATATCATCTTGAACCTCAGCTTTTAAAGAGGTTTTGGGGAAAAAAAAAAATCCTGCAACAAAATAGAAAATTCTAACATGTTTTATGGCAACAGTTTTAAATGAAACTGTTTCAGCATTAAAAATCCATTAAAAGTTAAAGGAAACCTCCCAGCATAAAGACAAATATCTAGGGATTCAATTACTGAAACTGCTTGCAATCAACTTATTTAAGTGGAAGATTCTTTTTTAAAGCTTACAAGAAAAAAAGAATTCTTGAAGTAAAATAGAGAAGCCAACGTCGAAGTTTCTGTACATCACAAAGCAATAAGGCAATTTAATATATTAACATATGAAACAAGTTAACTATGCTTTTCAAAGAGCTCTTTAAACAGAACTAGGAAAAAATGGACTGATGGTATGTTTTTAGGCTTCTGTTTTAAAATTGTAGTGTTCCATAGTTTTAGAAGAATAAGTTAAGTAGGAAAGTTGGTTGTCTTGTACTATGCTAATCCCACTCAAAATTAGAAATAGAGAATATTTGCCCAAATTTGTCAGACCTGAAAACAGTTTGGAATTTAGTCTTATCTGACTTATGAGCAAAGTGTCTAGGTCCTTCCTTCCTTCCTAATTAAGATGAAATGGATAGAAATATTCAGTGTTCACTGAATTTGTTCTGGATCCAGAACAAATTAAAATAGACCACTGTGAGAACCTGTTTTAGCTCTCTGTTATAAGAGGTCTGGAGTTCAAAGATTTGTGCTGCCATACATTTCCTCAGAAAATAATATCCATCATTCTGTACTAGCTGATGATTTCTTTAGCTAGAAAAAAATAAAAGAAACTGAATTTTCTTCCAAAAATGTTAATTCTCTTGGAGAAGGTTTTCAACTGTTATTTCTTATCTTCCTAACAGAACTGAAAGGAATTCCAGCAACTCTTCTCACTACTCCTAAATCAAACGTACATATAATCATAAGAATAGTTACTTTCCTGCTTTATATGATCTCTGTACGTTCCTCTTATTCATTTAGAGCTGGACATTTTCAGCCCAGGAAGGATGACTGTAAGTAGCGTGTCTGGCCTCCTGCAAATTACAGGCTTGATAATGTAAATTTGTCACTTCCTCAGCTGACTGGTGGTCGAATAACACATTGATTTAAATTTTCCAAGTGATGAAAAATCCTCCACTTAACCTGGTAAAACCTTCCTGCTGCCTTTACTACCAGTATTATGTCCTTGAAAGGTAGCCAGGGTCAGCACGTTGCATGAAAATGCAGCTGTCCTTTCACTGACACACAGCAGACAACCTAATAATAAGGTTTTTGTTCAGCTCTAAAGAATCAGTTTGCAAAATGTGTAATTTACATAGTTGAGGAAGTTGGGTTTTTTTTACTACATCTATGTATAAGCAAGGCAAATGTACAAAACTAGGAGGTTATTAGAGAAGTCTGAAATGTAGAATAAGTACTGACAGAAGAGGAGGATTATGAATTTCTGCCAAAGACCAATCTTCTCATCTATAAAATAGACACATTTCTGGTGTCACACAGCAGAGGAGGAAAAAAGATAGCTGCAAAGAAACACACAGTTGTGAGAAAGGCAGACAAAAGGAGTAATTGCCATGTTAAATGGCAAATAGGGAAATGCCTGCTGAAAGCAATATGAGTTCACATGGGTGAAAAAGAAGGAAAGCACTGAGTTCATATATAACTGACACAAATTAGTAATAAGCTATTTATTCTTGCTGCTCCCATCACCTTTGACTAATAATAACCTTGCACAGTAATGATTAAAGTCATCATGACCAAATTTAACCCACTGACCAAGAAGTTGACAAATGAATCTGCTCCTGTGACTCAAGTCAAGAATGGCCAGTGGTACAAAATTAACCCAATCTTAATGATATTTGAGAAATGTAATTTCATGCTCCACCTCAGCTGGTTTGCCTTGCCCTGTTATATTTGTTCAGAATCACTATTTTTGAACAAGGGATAAGGCCTTTAGAAATTGAAAATGTAATCGGTGAGTTGAAGAAAAAGTTTAGTTTCATTCTCAACGCCTAAATGTGCTACTTCTACGCAAGAGATATCTAAATTATGGGGACGTCACGGTTAAATGACAGGATAATCAGCTTCATCTTTTATAAGAGCTGATTTGTCAATGAATATTACATTCCTCTTCCAAGTTTTACCTTGGTATTCAGAGAGCCGAATGATGAGGCAAACTCCAGCGCTCCCCATCTCTGGCCGCATTTGTGCCAGCTGCTGAGGGCGGGCCTCTTATACAAAAATCTAACGACAATTTTCTGACAAAACGTTGGCCGGTAAACTCGATGGGACCAGGATTTCATACTGTATTTTGACAAATAAATTATATTTACATGCAAACACGGATTATCCGAGAAAATTGTGCCACCGTGTACAAGCAGACTTGTAACTTCTGAGGTGACTTGGCGGGTTAAGGCCTCACCTCCCCGGCAGAGGCCGGCTGCGGGGCTGACGCTCGGCCTCTCCTCAGGCGGGCCCG
>NW_010110795.1:0-14349 GCF_000699245.1 Pterocles gutturalis
AGGCGGTGGCAGGGCTGGCAGGGGTGGGAGCACCCAGCAGTGCCCCCCGCTTTGGGCCGAGCCCCCGTTCCCACCTTCCAGCACAGTTTGTCCCTCCCCAGACCGGCTTGCACCCAGCACAGCCTGACCACCCCATCGATGGGGCACAGACGGTCCCCAGCATGTCCCTGTCCCCTTCCCAGGACACGGTGGTCCACAGGCACTGCCAGGGCCAGGACCCTCCAGCTGGGAAAGAAGCAGGACCCCAAGTGCAGGACTTGGCTGGAGGATCCTGGGGCAAGGCCCCCACAGGGATCCAAGCTGGCCAAATTGGGTGCAAGGGCTGCAGGGCAGGGACCAAATTTCAGGTGACTAATGCTCCAACAGCCCTGGACCCTGGGCGAGGGTGGCAGCACTTGCAACCACGCTGCAGGAAGGCTGCGACCACTCTCTGTGGCAGGCTCCACCTGGAGCGGTCACTGCCTTCCTGCTAAGCAAGACAGAGCAGCACCTCCTCCCCAAAACCCCTCCACATTACCTGCTCCACAAGATGGGGTGGCACAGGGATACAGCAGCTCCCACCAGGAAAGGCCATGCACTCTCCCCAGCTCACATCCACAAGCTGGCACAGCTGCCCTTCCTCCTGCCTGCAATAAATCCCCCCCTCGCCGCCTGCCCTCCCCAAGAGAGAGCAGAGTGGGAGAAATCTGTGCTGATTGCAGTTTTATTTATTAATCCGAATTTACAAAAAAAAAAAACAAAAACCAAAAAACAACACAAACTGAACAGAAGCATTTTCACACCCTGTCAAGGTCAGGGTGGAAGGGAAGGAAAAGGACAAAACGGTTATAAAACAGGACCCCGGGGGTAAGGAAGAAGCCATGCTCTGCCCTTGTTACGCAAGGCTGTGAGGGGAGGAGGGAAGGGAAACGAGATGGGATTTAAGACACTGTTGGCACAACATCGCAGATGATCAGCAAAATGGGCTATTTGAGGAGGGGGGGTAAATCGAGTAGCTGCCCGGGCTTGCCTGCAGCCAAGCACAGGCAGAGCAGGCTCTGCTGCAGCAGAGCTCGGGAGCTCCTCAGCTGCTTCCGAGAGCCTGCTGCAGTCATACTGACCCCTCGGCACAGGGAAGGCAGGTAAGCGGCTGCTGGTCCACTTCAATTGCAGTGGGGCTGAGGCAAGCGCCAAGGCAGGTTTGAAAGCCGAAATGGATGAAGCCGGCTGTCAGAGATGAGCTGGAGGAGGGGGAAAGGGAGGGGGGCCAGGACTGAGAGACGCCTGGCAGGCAGTGGCGCTCACAGAAGCTGGCGTACCTGGAGCCCGCAGGATGTCGCTTCCAGTTGTCCCGCGGCAGGGCATCACAGGTCAGTGGCCTGCCCACCACCACGAGGCAGGTTCCCCAACACTGAGCTCCATTTGACAAGCCAGCCAGCAGCCCCGCTGGGCAAGAGCTGGGCTAGATGGGAGGCCAGCACACATCAGCCGCTGGTTTTCTGCAGGAGCGCGCTATTTACAGCACAAGAGCCACAGTCCTGCTGTCTCCTCCTCCCCCAGAGCCCTGGGAAGCAAGCTTATGACGTGTGGGTTCATCTCAAGTAATCCACCCCTCCTCTTGGGGAAAGCACCGCAGTGACCCGGCTCCAGCCACTGCCTCTGTGCCACAGGAAAGGAAGAAAGAAGCTTGCTGTGCCAGCCAGATACGGAGCCAGAAGCAAGGATGCACTGGCAGGGAAGAAAGCTGTCCCTGGGCTACCTGCAGCTGAGTAGCAGTCTTAAGAGGGGATAAAACAACTGGATCGGCTTTTATTCAGCTCAGTCATCTAAACAGACATGTAAACAAGAAGTGACAAGGAACTGGATGGACTGGCCCGCATACCCCGTGTCACACACCACTTGGGCGGAGGCTGATGTAGCTGGAAGAGCAGACATCCAATACCCTCTGCCTGGCAGTGGCGGGAGATGCCAGCCAAGCCTCCCGGAGAGATGGGGATCTTAACAGATTGGTTTTATTGATTTTTTTTTTTTTTGAAGCTGTAGTATGCACATTTGCTGGTGCTGCGATCCTCGGAGGCATGCCGCATTGCTACAGAGCAGCACTTTGGCTGGGTGGGATGGTCCGACAGGCCAGCAGCCAGCTGGCGTGCCCAGTTTGTTGCGGAAGAGGTCACCTGTTCCTGGTTCTTTGTAAACCTGAGCTGTTTCTTCCCCGGTTCCCCACCTTCCCCAGCAGTCATTGCGGAGGAAGAGGGATGCCCCGTGGGTCAGTGACTTGACCCTCTTGCAGGTTCTTGACAAGCTGAGCCAGCCAGCGCTTTGTGGTGGTGTCATCCTTCAGGACCTGGGCGAAGGTGGTGTCCTTCAGTTGGTCAGGAAGGCACTGCCTGAGAGCTTCACGTGCCCTACATCAAGAGACAAGAAACGGGGCCCAACAAATAAACTCACAGGGGCAAGAGGGGAGCAAACCCCACTGGGGACACAATGCTCCTTTGCCTGGGAGCCTCCCTGGCAGGGCCAGCCAAGGAAAGCACTGAGCAGCAGCACCGCAGTATGTGGCACTCTGCCAGCCAGCACAGCTCCTGTCCCTCACACTAGACCCCACCGTGCCAACCCCTGTACCCTGACACCCATCAGCCAAGAGCAGTGCAATGCCAGGATAGGCCGAGACAACAAACACATACCCATCGGTTTTGTGCAGAGCTGCTGATCAGCTGAGGGAATACAAACCAATTTCACACTGAATTTCATCTATTGGCTTCTACTGCCAACAGCCCACGGGATGCAGAAGAGGGAGAGCACAGCGTACCTTCCACACCTCAGTCTCTCCCTCGTTCTTAGTCCAAGCTCCATCTGAGCTCAGGCAGTCATAACCTGCACAGCTTGAATCTGCACAAGCCCCAAACAGTCACTGTTTCTCCCATGTTCCATAAAAGCTCTTGGGACTGGCAATAAGAAAAAACCCAGACAAACCAAAAACCCTACCCGTTTTCCTCACCAAGCTCAGGCTGATATGAGGACAAACAAGGAAACTTGACTCTCCCTGAGTGGGCACCATGGAGAATGGCACTTCCAAGGAGCAGGAGAAGCCCCTGCCCAAACTCCTAAAATGTTTACCTGGGGTTATCGGAAAGGCGAAGGTAGCAGCGGACGACATGTTTCAGCAGCCGTGCCGACGGCTCCTTGGAGAGCTGCAGGACCATTTTACCCTGTTTGACAGAGGCCAAGCGCCACCAGTTAAAATCTTTGTAAGAACAGCTTCACAACCAGCAGATACAGGGAAAGACCATTAAATCACACACTCTGGCTTCCCACGCACCACAGCCCCATTACCTTTCATTAAGACACCCCTGCATGGAGCCCAGCGCTTTGCCTGCCAAGATGCCTTTGAGAAGAGCAGCTAGCCATGGCTTGGAAAGGATCCTCCCAGCAGCTCAGGGAAAGCTTGTCTCATTTCTGTTTGGTTTTAAGCTCCCCAGGACTGCTTACAAGTCCAGCTCGCTGCTAGATTAAAGAGAACCTGGGGTTTCCCCCTCATGGAGGGAGGCAAATGTATCCGTAACACTTTGGTAAACTCAGGCTGAGTCACACCATGAGGTGTGTTCCCAAGCTCTGCAACACTCCCTGTTCTCATCCGCACTGCCTTCATTTCAACGCCCTTACAAAGTGTTAACAATAGCCCAGGAAGCCACACCACAGGACTGGGCTCACCCACACCACATATAGCAAGATCCACATCTGGTCTTATCACACACTCAAGTCACATTTTCTTTTTCTGCTACATCCCTCATTAAGCCATTACTGGGAAGCAAGACCAGGGCAGATCTCCCTGGCCTGGCCTCCATTTCTCACACGGTGTAGGGCTTTGCATATGTTGTGCCCTTGAATGCACCCAGTCTAGCAAACAGCGTGGATGCCCTCACATGCCTGCTTTGAAGGAGTTTAACAGTCTGCTTCCTCATGTTTAGGAGTCAATCAGATCTGTCCAACAAGTTGGGTTTTTTCCCTGTAAAACTACATTGGCTAGCACAAACCATCTTCCTCACTAGTCAAATTCACCTTGTACTTGGATATTCAGGGAGTCAGCAACTAGCAGGTTCCACTCATCTGCCCTTTTGCAAGCTTCCTGTTCTCAGCAATTCCCCAGGATACCAATATTTCTTTGAAATAAAGAACAGGTCAGAGAGCTCCTGAAACAGCTCCTGAATGGGAAATACTAACTTGGTCTTTTAAAAGCATCTCATACTTGTATATCGCACTCTGATATCAGCAGACAAGGAAGTAAATCATCACCCTCACGAGACAAGAGTACACCATCTGGATTTTTGAAATAGAGAACAGAAATGTCTATGAACCTTTTCATCTTTCTCTGTAGTGTTATGGAATATTAATCACATCACTGCTTCAGCCGGTGGTGGGATGGTACCACAGCTAGGATTTCTCCCATGCTAACACAGCTTTACACACCTACATCCTTCCGTATTTGTACCCTTCCCAGCCACAGACTCTTCCTTGGTCCCCTTCCCTCCCCTACTCCAAGGTTCTAATTCTGTCCTTCACTTTGCCCCCGAGCCAGATGTACTTTAATCAAAGTTGATCCTTTTCTTGAATACAAAAATCATGTCACATTGGATCTTGTGGACAGGAGCTCACAATTGTTTGTATTTTGCTGTTCATGCATTAATTAGGAGGAAAGATTTTCTTTATGTTTGTGAAAACAGAGAGACAAATAAATACTCAAAATTAAAGCATCAACATTGAGGCACAGAACCAGCACCACAAAGCACTTAACTTAACGCTGCATTTTCTTCTCCTGAGACAGCTCTTTAAAAAGCAAACAACCAACCAAACACAAAAGCAGGACAATAGCTATTCCGGGGCAGACATGCATTCCCTTTGTCAAGCTCTAAGATAATAAAGCTCAGCTGGGGCTATTACTCCTGAGATGAACAAATGATGAGTACCCAAACTTCTCCTTCACAGGGGACAGGGAATGGACAAAAAATTGGCTGCTCTCTCTGTGTTCCAACACAAGAATTAGAGTCATAAGAAGCAGCTAGCAGGAGCCAGGTTCAAAGAAGAAAAGAAGAAGATTGGCCTTCCAGGCAGCAAAGAGGAAACCTGTGAAACTCCTTGGTAGATGTAAAACTGTAGATGCAAAAAGTTTTGATGGGTTCGAGGGGACGACAGGACAAATGCTGTGGGTTACTTCAAAGAAAACCCACAACTGGCCCCAGAAATCTGAAGCTGAAAATAGCTACCAGCTGCGAGATTGTTACAAGGGCAAGTATCATATATGCTTGCCCTGCTCTTACTCCTTCACTCAACCTGCTGCTCTTTCAACCTGTTGTGGGAGACAGAGATAGGAAATAGATCCACGGTCTGAGCTGTGTGATCATTCTTACACAAAATGAAATTAATTCACATCCAACCAACAACCCTGAAAACTCTTTTTCTTTCTCTGGAGGTGTCTACCCAGTTTATCTTGGGGACCGTATTACAACTAATATGTGTTCTCTTGACATGAAAACCAGACATATACAAAGGAAACTTGCGGGAGCAGAGAGCTACAGTGTCGCAAGCAGCAAGCCCAGGAACGATTTGCATCTCTGATCCTGTACTCCAGCCAGAGAGCAGTAAAGTAGTTGCTGAAGAAGCTGGCTGCTAGAGCATAATTTTTTACTTTTTCTAAAGAGAGGATACAAATAATCTTACCAGTATCATGGCAACATGGGAAAACCGCTCGTAAGTCTGACAGATATATGCCAGCCCTGTGTCATCCAGGAGGATTTTCTGAAGAATAAATGTAGCAACCTAGAATGATGGGGAGAAAGCAGAAAAGAAAGAGTATAAACAACTTATCTGTCCTGAAAAGGAACAGGCTTTGTGCTGTGTTCCTTTCAAGGCAGTCCCAGAGACGAAAGGCCTTTCAGCAGGCAGCAAATTCTTTACTCAGTAGAAGTTTAAAGCCAAAAGAAAATGCAGGACACGACACAATGCTTGGCATCTCTGGCTAAAGAAAAAAGGTGGACACAAAGCAGTGTGTACCAGACGACTGGATGCAGGTTGCGTAAGACAGCAACTACTGCCAGGCTGTTCAGGACAGCCTCAGGATTACAGCCACACTATTCTGGTCACTGAGCAAGCAGCAGGAGAAGGATCTGTCCCTTGCCCCAGCCATCTACGTGGCAAGCTGATTTCAGTTTTCATCTTGAGCATTACTGATCTGTCATGAGATGGGACTTTCTGGAAGAACCTCAGCCAGCTACGTCAGCAGGCTTCAGCAGAGAAGCACCTACAGACTGAAGACTGTGGCCAGGCTACCTGGGTCGTCAGACCAGTCTGACCAGAGAGCCGAGCTCATGGGGGAAAGTGGGACCCTGATCAGAGGGGACAACAAACTGTCCAGCATGGTAAACATTCCCATAACCACCACTAACAGCTGCTGCCCAACCTTGGCACTGTGTAGCTACAGCATTTGTTCTCTCAGGCCAAGGAAAGCTGATCCAGCTCTGCCTTGAAAGTTACTCTGCAGAGCCGCAAAGCAGGGAATTGGTGCTGAGAGCAGCAAGATCTTTCCCAGCAAAACTATCAAGCTCAGGAACTCCCCGCCTGGTTTAGTGGGCTTTGCTTTTGGTTTGGGGGTTTGGTTTGGGTTTTTTTTTTTTGAGGAGATGAAAACTCCACTCAGAGTTGCCCTAGCATTTGCAAAACAACACTAGTCAACTCTGCAGGTTACTGGCTGCCTGGTCAGTTGGAGATAAATAACAAGAGGTCTTAAGATAAAAAAGAGTAGGTACCGTTTTGGACAGTTCACTGCCAGACTCCATAATGCGTAAGCACAAGGGGATAATTTCTGTTGTCAACAAGAAATTTATCACTTCTTGCTCATCAGTTTTCACCAAGGCCCCTTGAAGGAAAAATAAAAAAAACAAAATCAATAACTGATAAACTGTTTAAAAAAAAAAATAATTCACCTTTCAAAGAGAGGCTTTGCTGTGTCCTCCCCAGGAATCATTACATCTGAACCGCAGGCAGAGCAAGTGTCATCCTAAACATGTTGCAGCACATGGCTGGAGAAGAAATCGGTTTTGCAGCGTAAAGCTGGGTTTGGGGATTGTTTGTTTTTCAGAATGGGAATGCATTCTCTTGGCTCTGCCCTGGTGGTAGCACAAACGCAGGATCATGCCACCCACAGCAACCTCTGGGAAGAAAACATGCACTTAAAAACCCTCCTACTTTAGGCATTAAGTGAAAAAAGTTTGGGGCAGGAAAAAAAAAAAAAAAGAAAAAAAAAAAACCAGGATAAAGGGAAGACGGGACAATACACCCAAGTCAATCAATGAAAAAAAGCCATGCAAGTCCAGTCTGCACCCACTCATCCCAGTCTCTATCTGGCTGGGCTGAGGGTGAAGGCACAAGACTGCAGGTGCTTATACTCACAGGAACATTTTGGCAATGCACCCGGACTCCAGGATTTTCTTATTAGTGAAAAACCCCATTCCTATGCACTAAGAAGAACCTGCTTCCAAAACTGATGGAAAAGGAGCAGCTTCTTCTGTCAATACTACAGGACTCAGAAGATCCCAGTAACACAGATCTCTGATTTTGGTCATGCAGGTCTCTATACCCACAGCATGAACTGTATCCAACTTCATAGGAAACCAGTGCTCGTGCATTAGTCCAGCTCCTTACCAATCACTCCGAGGCTCGTGAGCCGCAGGTATTCAAACGGACGTGTCTTGCTAACTGTGTGCAAGAAGGGGTACAGGAAGAGAGGAATATGAGCTGCTAGAAAAGCTGACCTGTACGAAAGAGAGAACACCCAATGTGAGAGACAAGGAAAACAAAGCAAGCACACAATCCAGCATTACTATGCAGTGCCTCAGACTATTCCTGACAGACACCATTGCTGCTGCTCCTCACAAGCTCCTCACAGGTCGTTATCTGACAGAAAGGTGTGAAGGCAATTCTGCACTGAGCACAGCACAAAACCTAACACCTAAACTTTCAGTTAACCTGCAGCTGACCAGGAGCAGAGCACATCTTTTTATTACCTTTTCCTGCCACCCAGACCCTCTGCTTTGTACATTCACTGTTGCCTTTCACCTTGCAGGCTCCCGCAGTCAAGAACAGTCAGCCACAAGGCATATGCAAAGCCTCTGCCTGACAGAAAGCCAGACTGGCTGATCTCTAGGCATCACCACAGCTTAAACGTGCACAGCCGCCTTTCCCTGAGAGTCCTCATACTGCCTTCTGACAGTGGTGAAAAACACAGGATTCAGGGAGAAACTGGGAGATTACTCTTCTATTAGAATGACCACTCAACATTCTTCCTGTTTTCACTTTTCCAACTTTAAACATAGAAGTGTATGGTGTAAAACTACGCTTTCTTTATCTTTGGATATCATCTCATGGAGGGTTGCTCCTTAACACTAGGTTGCAGCAGCTGAAAAACAACTTCAGCTACACAGTGCTTTCTTCTCAGCGGGAACAGAAACATGAGAGCATAGATCTCCGGGCAGTTTTCTTCTGAGATTTAGCTACTGATTTTGGCTGTACCAACACCATCTTTTCCCCTGTTGACATGTGCTGGACACAGACTGAGAAAACCTGAAGTCAGGCACTGGCCGAAGACTCCATACATGGCTCTGCTATTGCTCTGTTGCCACACACCGTCTCTGGGAAGGTCAATCCGTCAATCCTGCTCATTCCACCCTTTGAACAGCTGGTCTAAATAACCGTAAGCTCATTAAAACAAGGATCGTGCACACAGCACTCAGCACAAAGCCACCCTTATCTCTGGCTGAGCTCTCAGGAGCTGCCACACAACCCATGTTTTGAGAATTCGCAGGATCTCAGGATGATTCAGGAAATGCAATGCATTCAGGACCACCACAAAGCTCTCATCCTGATAATCCGTGCAAAGGAGTGAAAGCAGCAGACAGTTGCCTATCTTCCAGCTCTGTCCTCTGTTCCACTTCTCTTGGTAAAAAAAGAAGGAAGGAGCTTATGTGCTTCTGGAGTCAAACAGACAGGCTGAGCTGTCAACATCAACACCTCAGAAAACCCATGCACTTGGAAATGCTTACCTCGTTTCAGGATGCGATGCAACGCACTGTAGTAGAGCTAAAGCATTGCAGACTCTGTTGGATTGATGAGCTGTCAAAGTTGGAGGGTTGATTGACGGATAAATATTTACAATTTCCTAAAAATTAACAGATTAAGAAAAGTTAAAGGAGAAAAACACCAGCAAGCTGCACCAAAGCACTTGCCCAGCAATGAACTATGGTGACAGGAGATGACTGCTTTCACCAAGCATCACTTTGAAGTTACATGGCAGCCACCACGCTGCCCAGGCAAGGGCAGAGCTGGGTCACAGTCAATTTGACAAGGAGTCACAGGGATGCAGCTGAACCTTCATTTCTGTAAAAAAGACTCCATTTGATTTCCTAGCTCTTTGCTTTGTTTTGAACTTCCTGAGCAAAGAGGAGTGTTGTTCCTCTGTCTAGAGACAGAGCACACCCCCTCTATTCATCCTGTAGCTCCTGGTACTCTTCTAACTCAGTGCAGGGGAAGCAGTTGAAGGCGAGAAACCAGATTCAGAAATCTGTCTGCTTTCAATTGTAGCTCCCTTTTCATCTTCTTCACTTGCTTCAGGGCCACTCTGAAAACAGTTTGACACTGTCAATTCTGCACACTTTTCTTTCCTTCTTTGAAAGAAATTACTAGATTTGGCACCAAGAGAGAACCAGTCATCAGCTGTAGAGTAGTTTGCCTAGAGATAAGCCGAGCTGCTCAGTTTCACATGAAATGCAGGTATGTTCCCTTGCAAAGATCTCTGGAGTAGTGAGCAGCATTCCTATGCTGCCCTTCCCGCAGGCTTCCTACAAGGGCAACCTTCTGACCAGGAGGTGCTCAAGCTCATGCAAAACAAATCAAACCAGAGATCTTAGGAGTAAGACTAGGAGTAAGTGGTTCTCCTACGACACTGTATGAAAATAAGCAGAAAATGATCCACAGGGAGCTCAGACACCCAAGAACTTGCCTGTTCCCCTTCCAGCTATGTAAGCTGTCTAATTAGAAATCTGTCAGTCTCTGCATAGATCACCTTGCTCATGATGATTAATGACAAAAGGGTTTCCCACATCTGCTCCCCTCACCACATGATCCAGCATACATCATGCACCCAGCAACAGCAATAAGCAACCCAACCAGTGCCTCCCCAGATGTGCCCCACGGACACACAAGCTCTGCAGTGTGCTGGTGCTGCGCAATGGAATAAAGGCGCCGACAGTCCTACCCACCTGAAGGAGCGCCGCGATTGTGCCAAACGAGTGCCACAGCATCGGGGCAAGGTCAGGCACAGACTCACGCTTCTTGCTCAGCTCCAGCAGTGCATTCTCCCGCGTCTCGGGGCTGGATAGCTCATTGATCCACTGGTAGATCTTTTCACGGTCAACCTGAGCCAACGCTGTTGGCACAGGCTGGGAGGGAGACAAGAAATCTTCAATCATTTTATCCAAGTCTCACCCAAACCCTTCCCACAACCTGGCAGATAAGCAAAAAAGTCCTCAAGAAATTCCAGACCGGTGGAGGGACGAACTAAAGCTGCATTAAGATGCTCTGGATATGGATCCCTTCCTTAGTTTAGTCACATTATTTCACCTATAGAACAGTGTACTTTCTGACGTGACTCGTCAGGACAGTCTCTCTTAACCCACTTGTCAAGCAGCACCTTGGAACTTCATTTAGCAAGATAAGAGAACCATGCCACCACCCCTCTGTGCCAGCACAGCTCTCGGGGAGGTCACACATGCTTTAGCCAGCTATCATTTGCTCCACCTGCATTTAGCACACACTCATTTCATGCTTCAAGTGCAAGCTTCCACAAATTCAAAGTAACGCAGATGCTACCTTTTTCTCTCCAAAACTGCCCATCACACTGGAGCCCTGCCAACGGGATTCACACAACGTGCATGAAAAATATATTCATACATAGAAAAATTCTCACTACCCCAACATCAGCATGACACTGTCTACAGCCAGTAATACGTGCTGTTAGAGATGTCTCTATTCATCCCAGGTATCTTGCTTACATTTATGGAGCTAAAATAAATTTTTCAAGACTGATTTTGTGCAAAAATTCCTGTTCAAAATAAACACAGAGAAGAGTAGATTTATATTCACAGTCAAGGCACATTTTCTACTACTCAGGAGAAATGCAGGATTTCTCTTCTGCCTTTCTTGAAACATCAGGAAAAGAACAGCATCAAGGCCAACAAGTTTTCAAGCCAAAAAAAAAAAAAAAAAAAAAGAGGGAGGGCTGGGAAGGAAAGGAAGAGAAACAGGGACTGTGGAATCATAGCATAGTTTCTGTGGAGAGGGCAAAGCCCAAACCTTTCAAGGGAAGCATGTCTCGTGCCTCTGCCAGCACAGCAAGTGCTCAAGGTGAAAACAAATGCTCAGCACGCTTCCTACACAGACAGTGTGGCTATTCAGATCCAAAATTCTGCAGAAGACAAACATCAGCATTAAAACCCCTGTGCGAACACTTCTCAAAGCCAGTTCAGAATCCATTCAAACATTCTGCCTCAGTGTTTACTATTCAAGTAAAGCACAGCCCTGTCAGTATGCTGCTGCTCCTGAGCACGCCTGCACACAAACAGCTCAGCATCTCCACACATACGGCAATCACAGCTGGGAGCAGAGAAAAGGCTGTTTTGTTTTGGTTTGTTTTAAACCCAGACTGAAACTCGCCATGCTCTGACCACAACAGATGGGAGCACTGCCTGTATTGCACTGACAGCAATGCTACTCCTAAGCACTCATCACCGAGGCACTGAAGAGAATACAAAGGAGTTCAGGAACTGAAAGTGGCTGGAACCA
The DNA here is from genome assembly GCF_000699245.1 of Pterocles gutturalis. Classification (NCBI taxonomy): domain Eukaryota; kingdom Metazoa; phylum Chordata; class Aves; order Pterocliformes; family Pteroclidae; genus Pterocles; species Pterocles gutturalis. Next base: position 11,869 of record NW_010110795.1, read on the forward strand.
AACGCCAAAGGTAGGCTCCCAGAACTGCAGGAGGGATGAGGGAGACTTCTTAACCTTTGGCAGACACCTCCAGAGCTTTCTGTCTCTGTTTCTGCAAAGCCTTCCCTCCTCTGTTCATACATGTATTAAATCCATAGTCATGTCCAAAGAGAACCTTCCCAGCTGTGGGATTTCTCTCTCCCCCAACCTCTTCCATCGTATTATTTAACTTAAATGTCTATATATAAGACAATGTGCCATTATCTATCCCTGTACTCTAGGGCTCAAATACCTTTTTAGCTGTTCCATCTTTCCTCCTATCCTCTTTTTTATCTTGTCTACTCATTTTTTTTTTTCCAGAACCTCACACTAAATTAGTAAACCTGACAAATGTATTATGCTCTTACAGCTTGGAGCGCAATTCCAATGGCAGTGCCTACACTGGAACTCAGAGAAGGAGAATGAACAGACCTCATTTGTTTTTATTTGGGATAGTAGAGTGACAAGCACTGTAGCAATAATGTTGTTATAATTGTGTTATCTAAAGCTTCTATCTATTTTTCTAGACTCGCTGGAAATTTCAGTTCCTGTAAGCTTAAATACATCGACCCTTTAAAAGCACAATCATGTGCTTGTGATCCCTAGAGAACAGTAACTAGATTTTCCACGCAATTAAGTTTACAATGTCCAGTATCTGTCTTAGCCAGAACCAAGTGCATTTCAGAGGCTCTGCACTTGCTCTTCTCATTTTGGGTTAAATTGAAACACATTTTTTCCTGATTTCCTACTTTATTTTTGTTCCCCCTTCTCCCTCTAAAACCTAAAATTCTAAGGAACTCTAAGGAACCCCGAGAGCTACACATAAACTCTGCAGGCTCCTAGAGAGAACTCTTCCAGGCAGACTTCCTTCTGCAGACATGGAAAGCAAAAGTTACCATCAGTATCTCAACACAGCACAAACTAGCCACCTCTGCACCATAACAGATGTTGTAACACCTTCCTCAAGGCACTACCTCAAACATCCATGCCGTTACATCTTCAACCATGACATAAGGAACTGGATTTAGGTAACTGGCTTTCTCTTCCTAATTGAGCCATTGCTGCTAGGCACACTGGCAAAAGTACTGGTCAATCAAAACAGAACACTGACTAACCGGACACGTGCTTTTTAAACTATTTCAGTAGATCCCCAACTCAAAAATACCAAGATGAACCCTGAACTTCAATAGCAGTGAATTAGCTACTTTGAGTTTGGCTTTCAAGGCTGTGCTGCTAGTTCCAGCTGCGTTTATTGTTTTTAGCCTGTTCTTGAGCCCCTAGCACATTATGGCTTCAGGTCTGAAATCAAAGTGTCAGCTCTGCCGCCAACATCACTGTATAAAGACCAATGCTCTGGCTTACCACAGCTTTATCACAACAGCGTTCACAACACCCAGAGGGATTCCTGAGCCAATTCATGACCCTACTAAGGGGTAACATTATTTACTACGGCTCCCAAGCACATATCCAGAGCCAAACACCCTTTCCTGTCACCTTTAGTCTAAGCACACTGACCGACTGTGGTGGGAAGCATTTCAATACAGAACTACCAGGTGGTGTGAATTATGTATAAATTAAATATACATTCAAATGAGTCCCAAAATAAAGTTGATTTCAATTATTGAAACAGATTTTGTTAAAATTATGAAAAAAATCATTTTATAGAGAGGTGACTAGAACACAGGTAGAGGACTAATGGGAGATAAAACAGTCCCTCGTGCATTATTGCAAGCACTTAGGAATTACATTGCTATAAAACTGTAAATGCTGATTAAGAGAGTTCACGATGATCCTGCACACCCTTCTATGCTCTAGAAAGCATCACTTTAAATCACAAGTATTTGCCAGCACTTCAAGAACCAATTTAAAGTCATGAGCACTTAAACAGTTCTCTCAACTCCTGCTCATAAGGACTTTACTCAGTCTTGTCTGCTTGTTAGTCCAAGCAGATTCTTGAGCTAAGCTCACCTGAAAACAGCTCTTGCTGGTCTTTCAACACACCTCCCAAACCCAATACACACCAGAGCCTCCATCAGCCCTAGGAAGTCTTAAACACCCAATGAACGTGCACTTGGAGAGGTGAAAACCAAAACACAAACCCACTCAGATGGGAGATAAGATGTAATAACCACATCGTTCTAACTCAGCTTCCATTTTTGAACCCAACCAGGCCAAGGCACCGTTCCCCTCCCACCAGCCTGAACATCAGGCACCCCACACCCCCAGGGCAACTTCCGCAGGGGGAGAAGGGCAAACACCAGCTACGGACAGCACGGCCAGGGATCGGGGAAGAGGGAAGAAGAAAGAATCTCTGCCTGTCCTCCCGACGTACAGGAGCTCCCCAAGGGACAGAGGAGGCAGCTGGCGTGCGGGAGCCGGCCAGGTGCAGGGCGGGTGCGCAGCGGGCAGGAAGAGGGACCCCACCCGTGACACACCCCGGGCAGAAGGAGCGCAGCCCCGGCC
>NW_010110796.1:0-27089 GCF_000699245.1 Pterocles gutturalis
TGGGGCTGTAAGAAAAGCTGTAAATACAGTGAGAGTTGCAATTAAAGTTAATTCCTGTAACACTCTGATTGAACTGGATTTCATCCTGCCTCTTGCGTACAGGTGATTAACTCCCTGACTTAGTCTATTCTTAACCCTGAAGTAATTGCTCGTATAATAACACCTTCCAGGGGCCGGCTGCTCTGGGTGCTGTGCGTGTGGACCTCATCCTGGCCATAGGTGCTGCTGCAGTTCCTCCCTGTTTATGCAAGGAAGCCTACTACAGCACACGATGCTTCTTGTGCAATCAGTGGCTCACCCCTACAGCCCTCTTGAAATGAATTCGAACTCTGTTTGAATCTGCAAATGTCTGCTCCAAAGGGGCTGGAGCTGAAAGCCTGCAACCCACTCGAGGAATGGTCAGTCCGTCTACCTGCAAAAAAATTTACAGGAATTTTTACAGTACGCAAGCAGGATTGACTGAAACTCATTCTTTAACAAATATTTTGGCTTTTACCCAGTCATCGTTCCTGGAAGGAGATATTATGTAACACATGCAAGATGTTTCTACATGGCAAAATATTATGATATACCTCAACCGGCATAATTGCATCACTATACTTATGCCAGCAACGTTCACGTGTATATGAAGTTCTAGGTATGGTATTAACCTCATTTCAAAACCCAGCAAAACTGAGGCCCAGAGAAGTTAAGGTGCTGTGAATTACAAGAATAGTTTCACCAGGTGAATGGGAGTCCTGGCCTTACTCACCTGCCCACCAGGTGTGTCACCAGTTTGAAGACACAGGACTGGAATGGCTTGCCCAAGGTCACCAAAGGAGAATGACAGCAGTGGTAAAAAATACCCTGTTTTATGGCTGTGAGGTTATCGGCCCTTCTTTCTAACTTTATAATCTAAAATTCATCCGTTTCTTTGCCACGTAAATACTACATAAATTGCAAATAGGTAAATCGTAGCAGCATGCTGCAACAGAAGTGTGGTGAGGAATTCCTACACCAAATTACGCCATAATATTGATGGGAGAAGCTTGGAATGAAGTTAGTATTTTACTGCTTAAGTTTTGAACCTTAAATGATTCAAGATGAATGAGCTTTGGTAATTAGCTTTACCTTGCATTTTGTGGTTGTACTTTACACAATTACAGTTAGCAAGTGAACTTTTTTAACATGCAATCACACACAGACACAGTGCTGCACTGGGTTGCAGAAAGAACTGGTAAAAGTTTATCTCAAGGCAAACTAAAATGTCTTTAAATTTTGCCAACATAATGAAGATATTTGCAAGCAAGGTACAGAAGAAACGTAAATCAGGGCCAAGCGTCCTGGTGGATACAGCAGTAGTATCTGTGCCAATAGCTTTGCAGTCTCAGTGATCCACTGGTCTTGGACAGAGAAATACACGGAAAAGGCCTCACGTGTGCCCGAGGTCTGCTCTGCCCTGCTCTGCTCAGCTCTGCTCTGCCAGCTGACTTTGCCAGACTGGGGTGGGTGGCAATCTCCATCTGCTGGATTCTCCATGCTCAAATATCTCTTCAGTGCATGATTCACACTAAACAGATATGACAAGAAGATAATTAGGGAAGCACTGCAGTCTGTCAGGTGTCTTGTTAGAAGTACGTTTTTACTGCTTTTGTTGTTAGGGTTGACTGGTTGGTTCGCTTCAGCATGAGAGAATTAAATTATTTTCTACTTACACTGAGGCTTGGGGAGGATCGCATTAATATGCTCCTTTACCTAAAAAGGTCTATAAAACAGCCTAGTTTGGCCTTTCGCTGCTGTTTCATAACCAGAACGGTTGTTCTGGAGAGAGCTGGTTAGAACTGGCTTCAGACAGATCAGTTGTGTGAGAAGAGCGGAGAAGAGCAGAGGGCAAGCAGAAACAGTGTGCCATGGTCAAATCTGCCACAGGGCTTCCCGGGCTGGGCTGTTTGGGTACAGAGCCAAGTCAAAACTTCAAGTCTACCACCCACTTTAGGACTTCCAACTCATAGTAACTGTCCAAGCCCATTACTCTGTGTGTGAGTAGTATCAGCAGTGTCTTACTTGTACATTCACCACTTCTAACTCCATCAGCTATTTTAATGTACCCTAATTAAATAACATTAGCATCTGCCTAGCTTTTCTGAATAACATGAGGAAACTGAAAAAAGGAGAACAGAGCAGCTTGTATACCTGGATATCCAGCTTGATGCTGCTTCTACAGCAGTGTTCCTCCTCTGCATTGGGCTGAATAACTGTGCTATCTCAAGAGGCGGCAGAGAACGTTTTTTTCCTCTTTTTACTCCGCAACTACATGATCATTCAGTCTGCTGCAAGGAAAACAGATTGTGAGGCTGGGGCAATGGAGAAAGAGAAGAACCCTCCCTTCTCTAAACAGCCTGACTTTTCATCAGATTAGGCGTACAATCCAATGACACCATCAGCCATAAGGCCTGTGAACTTGAATTTTAATGGAGTTGGTGCACTGACACAGATAAACTTCTATTAAAAAGGAAACTTTAATCTCATAGACACTTTTTAACACCTCACCAAGCACCTGCCTAATCGCCTTTAAAATCTGTGTCTGAGAAGCAGTTTATCAGAGGCAGAGTGCTAAAAGATATTCATTATGCTGCACATTCTATACTATTATGTAAGAAATAAGAAATACTACTAATAGTATTGCTACTACTATTAGCTCTCAGTCTTCCTCTAAAATCAGAGTTTATATGCAGATTATGATTTAGTATTTGTTGTTAACCTCAGCCAGGCTCCATCTGGCTTATTCAAGAGGTTCCAGGGACAGCAAGTGCCTTCTGGAGATAGTTTGGCTCCAAACTCAGTAACTTTGCTTCACCTTTATGTACAGCAGGTTTCTGCCAGACAGTACAGTTTCATGGATAATTAAATTGTATCAAACACGTAACTTATTATTTACATTAAAATCACTGGAGTCATTTTCTTTTTTAGCCTTTACAGTGTTGCCCTAGCGTGGGAAAATAACAAAAGTATTTTCAGAGAGAAGAGGCAGTTCTGTCAAGAAGAATAATAGCTTTCTAAGGATACTTGATTTCATTATTTCCCTCTTTCCTGGGCTGGCTGGTAAAATTTATCAACCCCTCTCCTCCATGGCTCGTCTGCTTCTTCTTTGAATAGTATTAAACAAACCTCCCACCTCAGCATTATTAAAATGGCATATGCAGGCTGTTTAGCAACTAGACAAATCTGTTTGGGAAAGATGCCTCAGGCAGAAGACAGCATGTGGGAGAAGGTAAGGAGTATTTTTAGGAGGTCATCATAACTGTGCAGAGCTGTGTATCATTTTCCAAACCCACCTGGATACAAGGACCTGTCTAGCCACAGTAGCAGCGGGTTCATAGCCAGTTTCCACTGTTGAGAAAGGCACTTGGGTCTAGTTCAAATACTTCAGTCCTGCACCGCAGCAGAAGTAGTATGGTTGCTTGTGCTTGGGAGAACTGTTCTGGTTCCATCCTCACAAAGTGATTTTTGCATCCCCCAGTGGAAGCCAATATAAGCGATTTTATGCCACAAGTTGATCTCTCTCCTCATCCTTGAGTGCCAAGATTCAGTTTTCCCTCATTGAAGAGAAGCTTTGAGCTGGCACTGTTTACGTTACACACAAACAAAGAGGAAATAAGTTGTGAAAGGCCTTGAAGACAGATGTTGTGACATGAGGTCTCTCTATACTCCTGCTTTGGTGTGTTCAGTTGATAGAATGAACCCTTCATGAGTTTGTCTCTGTAGAGCCAAACTCCGGACCTGCCTTAGTTTCCTGACTCACTCTCATATGCAAAAGAACAAAGAACCCATTTCACTCTTAGAAGTTCTTCCTAAACTGGCCCACCAGGATTAAATGGGATTTATCTATAATAGATGTTGAACTGATAATTTTACAAGATTATTACATTTATTTCCCCCTGTTACATTAAATAAGGTTTTTGTCATAAATCTATCTGCAGATGCCAGAAAGGTTTTTGATCAGATTGAGTAATCGTTCATCTTTTCCACTCTTGAGATGATGGGATTCAGACCAAAATTAATTACTAAGACTAATGTACCCAGCTAAAGCTGCCAAGATCTTTATTAGAAGTTATGAATCCAAAAGGTTTGGGCTGAAACAAAGTACTAAGCAGGGCACTCCCTTATCTCCTTTATTGGTTGGTTTCTCTATAGACCCTGACATAAGGACTTTGCTCCAGCAATATTACATTGCTAGTAAGGAAGGGAGGTTGCACTCTGTTCTGATGGCTAATCACATGCAGCCACAAAGCACAGGATTCCTGCCCTCGTACTGCACCAGTATTGTACTTTCCAGATAATTAATTTTTCCTTTGGATCTTACCTGCGTCCATGTAGAAGCTTTTGAAGGTAGTTTCACTTTCTCCTGGCTGTCACCTCAGTAAGCAATAATGGAGTCCATGTAACCAAACATTATTGGTTCTTTTAAAATTAAATTTCTCTTCAGTCACTCGGCTTAAGAAGATTTACATAACTGGAATAACCTAGCTCTATTCTTGGTTTCTTGGAAGACACCGCTAAGATTAATCTTATCTCCCATTTTAATTACTATTTTCAAGTTCTTACAGTCCTTGTCCCAGTTACATCTTGTTGCAAAAACCACCAGAGAATAATCTATTAAAATTTATTCAGACAGGTGGCAGATACAAAATTAAAGCTAATAACTCTATGAGAAAAAAAAAAATCGAAGGTGGTTTGGCAATCGTGAGCTCTTACTCCTTGGTCACTTGGTTGCAGTAGGTGTACAAGCAGTGCACTAATGACTGGTGCTGTGCGAGCGGCTGTGCGTCACAGGTTGCTACGCAGGGCTAGGGAGTGCCACGGCTGTGCAGCTGCACTAGCGTCCACAGGCCAAAGAGGCCTTGGGGTATGACTGGATTGCGATGATGGATGAAGGCTGGGCAAACCATGGTAACCGTCTGGATACAAGGCTCTGTCTCCTTCTGTATACTGCAAGAGAAGACAACTATATTACAGCATTGGAAGACTAACAAAATCGCACATATTGCATCCATATTTACGTCTATATTTTGTTGATATTTTGTGACAAAATAGTGAGCCCTTTTTATATAATGATTAAAAACATAAAAGAAAAAAGCACCATGTTTTATCTTTATTCCCCATATAAATGTTACTTATCTTGAGTAATTTAGAAACCTCTTTTCAATTTTTCTGAACTGGTACAAGTCACATTTCCCAAGTTCAGTGTCACTCTTGGCTGCATAAGTCAGCAGTGAAACAGTTCCACAACAGCTCCTCATCTCTAACCCTATGTCACCCACCCCCTTTGTGCTGGCACAATTGTTGGTGCAGCTGGGAACCGAATAGGCCTAGGGAACCAGCCTGTCTGGGAAAAACAAATGTTTCAGAGGCCAAGCTCATTTTTAGTTTGGATCAGTTCCCTGACCTGGTTCATGATGTGGTTGTCCAAATCTTTCTGCTGATCCCATGCAGGGGCAGGACTGAGGTGGAAGAAAGGGCAAAACTTATCTTTTTGATAGTGTTGTTGGCTTCAGCCAGTTTAAACTGGTTATTAAACTGGTAGACTTAGAGAGGTTTTGGTTTTCTTTAATCAAGGAAAAATATTTCATTTTAAGCACAACTGCAAACACAGTTTTAGAAGAAATAGATTAAGCATAGGAGCAGGGTTTACGGGTGAATAACAGAAGGCTAGGAGAAAGCCTGATGGACTGAGGAATTTGGTGAGTTGATGTGATCACTGCGTCTTAGAAAAGGCAGCTGTTGGACACTGCATTATATGGTAGAAAGCAAAAAAACCCTGTTGTCCTTCTGCTGTTCATGAACCAACAGAAGCCAAAGAATCACAAGGATCCTGCCAAAAATTAATAAATGATTCTTCAAAAGGTAGAATTGCGTTCAGCTGGCTTAAAGAAGCCGATACCCAGGCACTGGGTATGCCTATATTCCTGTTTTGTTCTTTCCTGTATTCTCCAATTCCAGAGTTTTCCTTTGCTCTTTGCTTAAGGTGTGGAAGAAACTGAGCTCTAGAGAGTAAGTAAATCAGTATTTAATTAGTCATCCCAAGGCAATGGGTTCTTAGTGAGTTCTCAGTAACAGATAGCCCTGACAATAAATGTACATGTATTGCATTAGTTTCTGTTTGCACTTCCAGGAGGAGATTATCTTGTAGGTTTCAAACATCCTGGCAGTCACACAAAGTGTTGAAAAAGGTTGCCCCCATGACATTTACACCAATTTTAAACTCTTCTATTTTCTTGGTTGACCAAAAATAGCCAAATTTTTGACAAAATGTTTGACTAGCTTTAAAAGCAACCCCCTCTATACTTCATATGCTATTGCACAAATGACATCTGTACATCCTCATTATAAGACAAAATTTGGAAAAAAAAATCAGTTAAACACCTAAAAGTTGTGACCCATCAAAATTAGTGTTGCTGGTATAATCTTAACTAAGATGCTGGTGCCTGTCTTTAATTGCACGCTCATATATGTTCCTTCCTAAAGACCTCTGTCTCATTCAGAGAACAGAACAAACAGTGGTCAAATAATGGACAGTGATTTTGTTTCCTCTCCGGGTTCATGCTGCAGCTTGCCATTATGAAAACTGTTTTTGCGATATTTAGTTCCAAAACTGAGACTTAACTGAGGCTGGCTTACAGCTCATAGCTCATCTCTTGACACAAAATTAATCCTTCCTTTCCTTGCCAAATTTCATCTCTCTTCCTGAGTGGACAGAAGCACTACAGCCTCTCAAAAAAAAAGTTCTCTAATTTTTTCAGACCTGTTTTTAGAAACACTTGAACTGTTTCACTGAAATTTTCTACACATATTCTGCCTGAAGCACACACCAAGGACAATTAACATTTGATTAAGTTCTAAACACATAAAATCAATATAGTCTCAATGTAGGAAGTACTAGGCAACCTGAAGTACAAGTGATAATCTCAGCCCACTAATAATATAGTTTAAAGGACCAAAGCATACTGTGCATATCCACAGATTCTGCTGTTGAAGATGTCAGAGAGAAGGGAAAGGACTACATGGCTCACCAACACTTAGGAAAACAGCTTTCTGACTACCACAGTCAATGGCTCTTTATAATGGGGGGGGGGGGAAAGCAAACCCGAGGCACCCATTTGCCTCTTCAGATATTTAGGCATAAAGTAGTTTTCAGTGTAAAGCATTTTATCTGGACATCTCATCTTTACAGACAAGGATCAAGTGTTCACTATAGATACCGCCACAGAAGGCCCCCAGAAAACTGGAAATAGCAAGAGATGGCAATGCTGCTTTACTCTAGCTGAAAACCTGCCACCTGAGAGTGGCCCTACAGTCAATCCACAGTTGGTCCAGTTTCTGTAAAGTCCAATCGCACAGTACGTGAACCCACAGCTTGGAGCTGCTCCTGTGCCTAAGGCCTCCAGCACCTAGAAGACAGCACTGACAGACTATATCACCCTGGTTAAGCAAAGCAGATGGAAGAGAGCAATAATTTATGGCCTGCAGTTAGACAGGCTTGCACAGTGATCTCATCAAATCTTGAACAAAATAGGTCAAGCTTGGTCAGTGTTCAGATGAGACACACTCTAGGGAAAACACTGATACTGTAAGAAACAGTTTAGGATTCAGATTTAGGATTCAGCTGATGGAACTGCTAAGGCCCAGTCCCAGTTTTAGGCTAGAATCCCAGACGTCTGAGGTCCCCAAAACAGGTCCCTGGTCTGTCATGTAGAAGGGGCCCCTGTATTGCTGGGAACATATTTCTCATTTTTCAGATGAGAAATAAAATTACAGTCATGCCTTGTGATTAATTAAATAAATAGTTCTTGTCTTTGATTGTGGACATGGCATTTTCGGAGGCAACATAAACAGAGAAGAGGAGCTTGTTTGATTTCTGTGATCCTGGTACAACCTGCTAGCCCTCTCTCTGCAAAATCCATTTTAAAGCTTTTCAATACTAAGGCATCAAAAGCAAGAAATTTAAATTCCTTTGAGACTGCAAACATCACGAGAACTTTTTACCAAGACATATGGAAAATAAAGCAAATTATATACTCTGTCGCTTTACAGATGCATTCCTTTTCCTTTACATTCACGTTTCCCATCCATTCACACTCCCACTTACCAACCTTTACTGCAACTCATTTCCCCAGATGCTGTTCTAATGTGGTTTCATCCTTATGTTGATTGCAAGCTCCTTGGTTCAAATCCTGTAGCTTCTTCTTTGACTGTAAAACACAGAATGCATGTAGAACTTTATGTGTAACTGTCATGCTAAAAAAAAAAAAAAAAAAAGGGCAAATTTTTATCCCTAAATAATTAAAGACAATGACAGCTATGCTTCTTGGGAAATTACTAAGTAGTCAGAATGTAACTAAGGAAACTAAAATTTAGCCAGGACACTCAAATGACACCACTGGCTGAAGAGGAAAGTGCTGGTGAGGATTCTGGTAACTGTAAGTGGTCAGGACTCTGCTCTCCTGTCTCCCTCACAGTATAACACTGCCTGCATGCTCTGAGGTACGGGATGCTGCAGAGTGAATGCTAAGGCCAAAATGAATTTCTAAATCTCACATTCTCTCTATGATTATATTGCTCAGATGTAGCAGTCAATCAGTCTAAAAATGAATTAATTTCTAGATTTTTTTTAGGCTGAAAAGCATCCATGTATTATGTGCTTGCGTTGTTTTGATTTTTGTTTTTCTTTGCCTTACGGTCATTCATCTTTGGATGAAAGGGAATCAGAGAACCAATACCTGCTTTTTTGTTGATTTGTGCTGTATAATCATGTTAAAGACAGATCATTGGTCTCCTTCTTACTACAGTGCCATTTATAACAGATAATTACCCCTGCATGGTGCAGTTCTCATGATCTAGGGATTGTAAATGCCTGTTATCAGTGCGGAGCCAGCTAAATGCTGTGTTTCTCTTTAAAGCTGATTTGATTTTCCAGAGCTGTCTGTCATCCTTGGGAGCTTTCTCTAGTGCAGCTTAGTTCTCAATGCACACATAAGAGAGCTCGTTTTCTTGCCAAGCTGCGTACTGCCCCCACCTACTCTAGGCAAATACTATAGTCCAGAAAAAAGAACAGCGGCGCATCTCTGCTGGGAAATCTCCAGCCATTGTGCTGCGTTGAAAGGAAGCCCTACCAATGGCAGTGATAATGTGCAAAAGCAAAAAATAAAGGGCAAGGAGGGTTTGGATTCAGTGGCATTGTCTACAAACAGAAAGGTACCAAAACACTCTAGTTGGTTTTAAAGTTAGATGGAGAAGATGCAAATAAGTCTAAGTCTTAATGACCCGAGTTCCACAATATGCCACTAATTAGCTCTACAATGAATAAACAGGGACAAAACAAAGAGTGACAGACTAGGTCAGCCAGTGGTTTGCTGAGCCCTTGTCTCATCTTTACTACTGGGGCCTGTATGCAATGATTTTTGATTGTGTCTACACTATCTTTTAATAGTAATAATGATTGGAATTGCATTGTGTTGTACACTACATAAACATACACCAAAATACTGTGCTTGCTCTTTGATCCGGTAAAGCATGGGAAGAGCAGCTCCTGCCCAGCTGATATTTGTGCAGCTGCTTCTGGTGGGCATGCACATGCCTTCATTTTTTCTCTGCCAGCCATCTCTCCACCTCTTGCTGTCCTAACCCAGTAAGCTCCACATTTGTTTCTCCTCCGCCTCTTTCTGCAGCCTACATTGTGCCTATGCTCTGTGATTAATTTCCTGCTCTGTGTATTTACCTCCCTCTTCTCACTCCTAACATTTTGTTCTCTCTCTCTCCCTCCTTCCCACATAATGAAGATCTCGTTAATTTTTTCAAAGAAATATCTTATTTACCCTATTTACATTTTAAATGTGTAAAAACCTGAAAATGCAGTGGCCTTCAGTTCCCCATTCCTCCACTGAAGGAGGAGAATGTGACCTTAATCTATCAGGACGCTGCCTGCATGCTGAGTGTGCTGGAGGACGAAAGATAGCTGTTGGAAGATGCCCACTCTACTCTAGTGGATGTTGCCAGAAGCAGATAACCCATCAGAGTGCAGCAGTAATGCTCTGCTCACACCCCTCCAACACTACTGGTGAGAAACAGAAATGGCTGAAAGTAGCCTTAAGCCTGTTAGTAAACCCACTGCTCCTGAGAGCAGCAGTCTGCTCCCTTGTATGACTTCAATAGCATGCATGTCAAGAGGCAAAGGACATATTTTTTTCTGCAAGTTAACTATTTCTTCTCAGAGCAATACATATATATACAGCTTGGTGAAGAACGACTTCTGGAAGCCTTGAATATTGTATCACTCCCAAATGCCTCACTCCTTCTTAAAATCCATCAGGCTTCCTCAGACCCCATAGGATCTGTACTTTGAGGATTCCTGGGCATGTTGTACATTTCTGTATCCAGAGCAAACACACAGACCCACAGCTCAGCTTAACATGTGTCATAAGCAGTCAGTCAACACTGAGAAACCGCTCTGAAACACTATCAGTTTGCTGAGCAGACTGTTGCGTACAGCTCCCACAGTGCCAGGCTATCCGAACAGTTTTGTATTCTTCAGGCTAGGATTTGCCATTTGTGTGCATCTCTTGGAGGGGGGAGGGTCTTTTTTGCTTTTTAGAACTCATCAGTCCAGTGGCTACCAATAACACAAATGCCACAAAAAGGATATTAGAAAGCACCGTAGGTCATTACATCACTGGAGATCTGGCAAATGTTAAACCGCTGTCCTCACATCAATAAAATGGATGGCTAAACATCACTATTCTAGACCACTCCACCACCATATATTATCAAGGTATCCAAGCTATCAAGAAGAAAGTACCCTGCAGGTATGCAGGTGTTGCTTATGCAGGGGTGGGGCACAGCTCAGCAACAACATTCAGAAAAGGAGGCCAAGGCTTTTAAAGGGACCATGCTCCTCTTACCAGTGAGACAACAAAACACATTCTTCAATAATTCAGTTTTTCTGACCATTAAAGGGCTTGCCATAATTAGGAATGCTGTAGTTCTCTTCACATCATTAGTCTTTATTTAATTCATGATAAGTACTTTAATCACCAGGTACACGTCTAGCAAAGAGTGGGTAGCTAGGAGGACTTCAGCCCTTTCATGGGGCTGGGCCAGTGGAGTGTGCATTACATAGCTTTCCTCCCATTCCCGTTTAGATGAGCGCTGTGTTCCCTCTAGTCACATTTTATTAAAAGTTAGAACAAATGACCGCTAATTCTCACCTATTGGTCATGCATACAAAGGCATGCATGCAGCAAACACCTTGATGACAGAACTTTCTTCCTCTTTATTGTAAGGAAAGGGATGTTAGCCTTCTAGCATTAACACATATGAAAGCATGCACAGTTATGCACTGTTACCAGCGGATCTTGTGAACCCAGAGCCTTGCTTTCAGCAAGACAGACGTGATAAAAATCTTTCCTCTTTCTTCAATAACATGACTAATAAATGTAGAAATTCCCTTCTCCTCTCTCCCTTTGCCAAAATCTTATCTCCAGCTCTTCTTTAGACATAATTTCAAACATGAAAGACATGCCTATACTATGAACAGGCAACCTTAATTTTGGCATGAGATCCATGGCACACTGCAGTTCAGTGCTAGAGAGCTGGAGGTTAAGATCTGGCATCTACAAAACATGGTAACTGGAATTTCTGCTGCTCTCTGCTTGCCTAGTGAGATAGTGTGCCTGGGGTTAGGATGCTTTGTCTTGTGAAGGCAACATCAGGCTCCACTTCAGATTTCTTTCCAAAGCAGGTGCACAGCTGAAAAAAATGTGGCAAGCAGTAAGCATTTATGAAATGAGTTCGCCATTAAACACTATATCCAACAAGTAAGGGGGACCATCCCAAAGCTTTCCTGGAATTTTGGCAGCATTTCCAAGAGATCATCTGCAAATTACTAGAGATGGGTATTACATGTATGCTGTAGGCAATAAATGAGAGTGATTTTAAGGGGCAGTGTATATTGACAAAGTAACACCTCTAAGAATAGAATACAACCACTGGCATAAGCAGTAGGGACATAATAATAAAATTGAGGAGAACCTAAGGAGTGTCTTAGAAGTGTATCTAATAGTAAAAATATTAGTTTAAACAACAAAGTTCAAAGAATGCAAAAGACTGCAACTGTACTAAACCCACTTAGTTAACTTGCTAGTTTATTGTATCCAAACTAACTACATCTTAACTTGAGCATCCAGAATACTCCCAAACTCCTGGATGTGCATCCCAGCTATGTTTCAGCCTCATATCCAAGAGAGACATGCTCATTCATCAGGCTCCCACTCTGTCTTCCACTACAGGGAGAGAAACACAGGTACATTAGCTGAGAGGGAGCCATGGCATGCTTTGGCCATGGGAGACCAAGAGCACAATTGTCACTCAAGACGTTTTTACTTTAGCAACTTCTATTTACTATTTGCTGAAAGCCACATGACAGCTTTCTATCAAGGGAATATTTAAAAGTTAAAGCAAATTAACATTGGTGTTTCTGAGGACCTGAGTCTAATTCAGTGGGAATAAATGGGAATTGTTCCGGTGACTTTTTATAGAGACCAGATCCTTTAGAATTGCTGGATATCTCAATTTTAGAGCTACGCTTTGTTTTTTCAAGATAACTTAGGGGTGAAATGATTCACTTCAAAAAAAGAAAATACTTTGGTTTTGTGTACTGATGACCCAAACTAAAATAACCAAACTCCCTGAATTATGAAAGATAACAGCCTACTTGTATTTTGCCTGCAGATCTGAATTTTGCAAAAGCAAGCTTTCAAAATTGTTTTTTCTGAGACCATATATTTTTCCTGTGAGTTTTTCTTTTAATTTCCAGTGCAAGTGGTTACAGGGGAAAAAATCCTCTTGCACCCTCCTGATCCCAGCAGAAGAGCTGCCTGACCAGGGAGAGGCCCAGAGACAGCCAAAAGGGAGCACAGCTCTGTCGTACAGTTTTTTGGGGCTCATTTGGATGAAGTAAGTTGCAGATTATGCACGGTGCTCTCAGGTTTATACTTTTAGATTTAGTCCTGCTTTAGTCACCTCTGCCTTACTGAGATGTAGCCCAAAATGGCGATTAGGGAAAGGAAGAAATATAACCTCACAGCTCATACGACATCAGAAGCAGCTTGAACACTTACAACATTAACACAGGAAAACATGGGTAACAGAAGTGAATGAACTTCTAAATTCTTCCAAATTTCTCTTGTTTCGTGATTTTAAGACAGCAATATCAAACTAAAAGTTAGAAATTAGGGTTTAGCCCTAAACAAGCATTCCTTACTTAGATACGGACTAAATAAACACCCAAGAAATATATTTTTCTCAAAGAATAATTCATTTCTATGAAAACGTACCAGGGAGAACTGTGGTGTTGGTACCATTCTTAGCCTGCTTCAATAGGTTATGACATTTCTTTTGCAATTCTTTTCCAAACTTGAATCAATTCCTTTCCACATGAATTCCCCTTGGTCTGCTCCCCGAGTCAATAAGGATCATTTGCTGCAATACTGTCCTAATGTGATAGATTGATCTGGCATTGGAGAATGTGTATGTGGGGCAATCTTTTGTAGGTGTATCTAAAAAACTTACTTTGTGCAGATGACAGTTTGCTCCAACTCATGCTCCGAGCTGACCTGAAGCCCTTCAGCTTCATTAGCATGGTGCTGAGCTGAAACTGGTACGAACCGCTAAGGATTGGTGCCGAGCTAGGGCAGCTCTATAACTTTGATAGCAAAAAGGCATATGCCTGCAATGTACCATGCTGTGTTTGAAGCCTTCCCATTGAAGGCCAGCTGCTTATTCTTTTTTAACATCCGCTGATGTTTGAAAGAGGTGGAAAGACTCCTGTATAACTCAGAGGGATGCTAGAAGAGGCTTTAAGACTTCTGAGTGACTATCACTAACCTAGAATCTTTTAAAATATACTTTAAGAAAATTAAAACGAATGTTCACCTTTATGGGAAAGGCAGTTGTCCAGACTAAATGAGGTCAGTTTATAGTTTAAAAAATAGCTTCGAAAACTGCATGGTTATCCAACCCACCTCAACTTTTAAAGCATTAGGCAACAACATTACCCTATTGTGAACGACCACTAGCTGATGCCAGTTGACTATAAAGCAGCACTTGATTTTGTTCTATCTGTTTATATTATACAGAGTTCAACTTGTGGTCCTGCCAAACCTGGGGTCATAGCAGAGTGGAACTTTGGTAAGAATTTTAGAGAGATCAAAGGAAGGGGAAAAAAAGATATGAACATTCAGAATTTGTCCAGTGACAAAAGCAAACTAGATTTTTTTTTTCTGTTGAAAAGACTCAAAGATTGTGTTGCTCTTCTGAGCAGAAATAGCAAGATGAAGATAGAGAAGAAACTGTTTTTACAAACTCTCATCAATGTAAGATATCATAAAGCCTTGAAATTCTGCTTTCTTGAGACTTTTCTTATCTACTGTTGCTTTTGTCTGTGAGTTAAGACTATTCCCCTTGCCCAGGAAAAGCAAATACGGCGATGTGAATGCTTTACAACTTTATGCTAGAAGAGGCCACAGATGGGGAAGCAGTTTGATCAATGTGGGAGGGATCAGCCCGAAATAACAATAAGATATATTATACCATCAAAAAATGGCATGTCTGGAAGGAAAATTTTGAGCATAAATTAATACTGACCGTAGCCAGAATAACTCTCACTCTTCAACATCTGCAGCTGTGTAGTTACTAGGGAGTAATCTGGCTTCACATGCTTTTTAACATCTGTCTACTAAATCAGAGATAGAAATGCAAAAGTCTAGCACAAAGGGACATTATATGGATTTGTGACAATCCCCGAGGGACCGGGGGTGTTTAAACTAACAAAGATATTACAATGGCACACAGGTATAATACTCTCTTTGTGGCAGGTATAATATTGGTCTAACACTGTTCGTGTTCCATTATGCAATGGAAAAACTGTATTTATTTTCCCCTGATGAGCTCTCTGAAACTTCCAAACATGGGTAAACAGAACTACAGTGTATGAGACAATAAGTTTGGCATACATGCATGAAACGTCATGCTTCTGGGATGAGCAAAATGAATAAACTCAATTCATATTAATTGCCTTACAGCACCATGTGTTAGCAGAAGAAACACTGGGAACAGATTGTAAGAGGACAGAGAGACTCTCACAGTTTAGCTCATACACTATTTCCATCATTATTCATAATTTTCAACATCACTAGCGACTTCCAAGGACTAAACTGTGAAGCCTTAATAGAAACGGGCATGACAGGGTTATTCAACAGGAGTAGCAACATTTTTCAGCATGTAGCATGTGAGTTAGTGAAATGAGTGGTATGTTGTGTTTCCCCTGCCTGCATCATCTCAGGTTATGTTATGGTCCAGTCTAAATGACAAGGTGATGAAATGGCATAGGTGTAACATGCCTTTATTTCAGCAGCATGCATGACACAAAGTACTAAAATCCCTAAAGTATAAGAGTCTTGAATGATACAGTTCTAAATCTTCAAGTGTCAGTTGGGTATTTGTATGTTTTTGCCCCACGCTTGCAAAATATGCGAGTCGTTCTTAATTTATGTCCTGAGCTTGTATAAAAACCTCAACCAAATCAAAATGCCATAGCTTTTGCCATCATTTTAAACAGTTGAACTTTTAATTTATAAATTTTTTTCATTCTTTTATATCTTTATAGCATCAAACTTAATTTTAGGTTAAAAAAAAGATGGAGTTTCAAATGGGCAGTGCAAATTGATGCAGTTTTAACGTACTAAGAGATTTAAGGACACAAAGCTATAAATACATAACCAAAATCAAATATGTATGCATGCACAGACATAAACAAAACAAAAAAAAAAAAAGGACAACTTAAATTTATAGTCATTAGGCAAGGTGAGAAAATTCTGTGTGATTCCCTCTGGAGAGCCACCAATATAACTTCTATTTTACAGCAAGCAAATAACATTTTCATACAGGATGAACAGAGAAGGGGATTGTAGAAACAAGCTAAACGAAAGCAGTGGTGACAGATGTGAAAGGTAATAAGAGATACTCCTTACGTAGCACAAAACTATTTTCTATTGAATTTATTTTCTGCTGGATTAGCATAAGGAAACAACTCAGACAAATGACAGCACTAGTGCAGAAGGGCTGCAGGAGCAAGACTGCTCTAGATGATGAAGGAGCCGCTGCTCCTATACTGTCTGATAAGCTAGAAGGCTATCACTCAGAAGCAACGGTGGTCTCAGTCATGTGTCAAACATAACCAGAAAAAGGCTAATGTAGTTGGTCTTATTTTTATGATGAACTTTTCAATGAACTGCAGTAAAGAGGTTGTAATGTGGCAAAGTGAGGTTTTTTCCCAACCATAAATAGAAAAGTAGTTATCCTTAAGATTTGTAAACAAGGCCACGGCTGGCATGAGATTTCCCTGAACATCGTGTTTGGTGGCAGGCTTGGTGTATTGCTGCTTCCGCTCACAGCCTCCACATCACCACTTATTCTCTCTCTCTGACTACAGCCCACCAGGACGTCCCCTCAGGTTACAGCCATACCGACATTACTTTCAGGGGCCGATGCTGTTATCCCATTCCTTTTCCAACCCCACCACCTCATTTCTACCCTCTGTTGCCTCCTCAGTCGTGCCAGGACAACTGTGGGGTAACTTATTTGGGCTATTTTTAAGAAAAATGTGATTGTGTACTCAGCTCTGCAGCCGATGCGTGGGCTACATTCACATCATTAGTCCAGCTTTTCTATTTTTTCCTCTATGCTCATTAGCCTTCTGTAATCTAAAATTCAAGCTTTTAAACTTCAGCCATTACAGCCAACCCTAAAACACGTCCAACAACCTCTTAATATCTACAAAGTTCTTTCAAGTAAATCCAGCATTTCTTGAGAAGTTAAATCTGGTTGCTCTGTGATGATTTGGAACTGAAAACAGACAGCCTGGGTAACTGGAATTTAAAAATGCAAAATTGACAGTGAATCCAGTTTAGTTTTTGGCATCATATTGTGTTTGCCGCAGCAGTAATAGCAGTTGTTATGTTTTAAAACAAATATCTAGCAACCAAACAGGTCAGATGTATTTCAAAAAAGCAAAAGCCAGTGTAATTTTTTTCCACTTGTTTGACAAGGTGATTAATTTACACACTCCTTACTAAATCAAGAATGATTTTAATAGGAGGAGAAATCTGGGATTGCCTGAGATGGATAACTGGGTCAAGTTACCCTTTGGAAGAAGCCAGCAAACAAAATGTGAAACAGAGGAATCCACTGCCTTTCCCCTTTGAGTTTCATGCAAATATGCTCTGGAAACTCAGTATGTCTCATTTTCTAGGGCTCAACCACAGTACCAGGCCTCCAGGGATGTACTTTCACTAATATCTTAAGCAGTCTCTGCTTCTGAAAAAAAGCCCACAGTCTTTCCCTCCACTCCCATACCCCATTCCTTCCTGCCCCCTTGCCGCTCATCTGTAAAGCTGATCTTGGTTAAAGCCAAGCAGCGAGTCTGTTGGTTTGGCTTTGATGCCTGGCGCAGTTCATCAGCTGGCTGTGCAAATGCTGGTGCTGGCACAAGGAGGGAGGTGGTGGGGAAGCAAAAAACAAGAGCTAGGTGGGACTGCAGCAGGGTTTGCTCTGGGTGCAGCTGGAAGATGCAGCCAAGCCAATTTAATAGCTTGCTTGCTCCAGCCAAAAACATCAGTCCCACACCCTCCTTCCCCTCTCCTCTACACCTGTCTGCAGCTGTGGAGCCAGGTACTTCTTCCTTGAGCAGCCCTAAAGCCCAAGCGACCTTGCAGCTTGTGCCAGCTCGGCTCATTAAACCACCGGACAGCTGTTGTTGTGTTTTGACTTCATGGGAGCTGGAACAACTTACTGAAGGCTCAGAGGAATAGCAGAGCCAGGGCAAGAGAAGTGTGAGGAGTGCATAGCCAGCAGCAGGGAGGCGGTTGTGGGGGCAGACAGAAGAACCGCCCCCTTTCAGCAGCAGTGACCTGTTGGTTTGGCTTAGCTGGATCTTCTAACTTCACCCTTGCACTGTTTTGGGCAGCAGTGCTGGCTTATGTCAGCTAAAAGTGTTGTGAAACAACATCCTATGTCTCATTTCAGCCATGCAGGTAAGCAAGACTTCAATGAACAATTCATATACCTACAGTTAAGAATATGCTGATACACATTTTGCATTAAAGCCCTATCTCAGGAGCCACATATAATTTCACAGGAAGCCCAACAAATGGCCTTCAGAGAGGTTCACTGATCTGCATTTCAGAAATGCAGACCATTATGCCAGTAGTAGTTCTTTCCTGAATGATAGCTTGAAGCACTTGTTATTGATTTAAATTTCGAACTAGTTTGTTTTGATTCAAAACATCATTACACCTACAACTTCATTTGTGTTGAGTTACTGTCCAAGTCTTCACATAAATTACTTCATCAGCTTGCCAGAAGTCCAAGGCTGTGGTTCCCCATGCAGACACTGCTTGCTGCAGGAACTCCCAGCATCCCCCTCCTGTTTGTCCTGACCTCATGATCTTCCATCCTGCCCCTGCAGCTTTGCCAGTTTGTGGGGCTACTCTGCAAAGTGGATAACCAAACTCAGACACAATCCATCTGCCCTCTTTTATTTTTGGGGGGAGGTAGTGCTTTAGGCTGTAGTTTCTGTAATACTGTAGTTTCTGCAGTAATACTGGCTTATTGTATAGCCAAACACCATAATTTCCCTCCTTCACACAAGCAGTTTATACCTGCCCACGTTTCACTTATAGCACCCTTTCCCTTGCATCTGTGTGTACAGCTATGCTGGGAATGGGAACAGAGGACCTACCAAGATGTCTGGGAAATAAAAAAAAACTAAAGGCACTTAATTTCCTCCTCTGGTTCACAGCAAAGGTACACAGATAGTGTGATATGCTGATATGACTGAGGCCCTGCTTAAACAGACATTTGTAGGCATTTTGCTTACAGAGATCCTCACTGTTCCTTTCACTTCTCCAGTGGCATATTCCCATCCTTGAGCTTCTTCCTGCATTGTGCCAGAAAACAGGCAATTCGATTTCTGTGTTAAAGTCTATGATAGTATATAGCTCTAAGAAACAGAAATTTTCTATCACCTTGTTATTTATGCAGGTATTTTGTATTTTTAAACAAGCCATGTTTAAAACAGTCCCAAAACTCACTCAAACAGTCAGAAAACAATCAGTGGCACCTGAATCTGTAGTGATCTTAAGAAGATCATCCAGCCTGGAAAAGAAAAGCTACTGAGCAAGAGTGAAGCACCCTCTCTGCACTACCAACATGCACAACAGGCTGTCCTGGGTGCCTCAGGCATTATTGGCTTTGGCAGCGCAGACCATGCCATATCTGAACCTGTTAAACTGGCTCCAGCAATACCACAGGAGCCCAAAGGCAGGTTGTTGTTCATCTGCTGGGACGGATACTGAAGCTGCAAATAGTGTCAGAGATTTTTTCCTATTACTGTTGTCATTTTTGAGTGCCAGGGTTGCTGGGCTGACAAGTACGACTGGAAAGAATGCGAGCTGTGGAGACGTGAATTCTGCTATGTCCAAACATTACACCCCTGGCGAAATGTGCACAGTGGCAGGTTCTGCATAGCACCACTCTGTCCGCAGAAAGCATGACAGTCAGCGTACTCCAGCAACGAGTTGGCCAACCATGTTTTGACAGTGCATGTTAGGTGAAGGGATTGCAGTTATCTTATAAACGCTGCTGGCTTTGTTGTATCTGTGATAGTTTTCCTGGTAATGAAATAGAGTTCCTAGTCTGATAAGGAAGAGGTGGGGCATCTAATTAACCAACCAAGTAGCTGGGAGCAAGTCCTGGGGTGTTTGTGTAATGGTTCCTTGGGTGGACTGTACTCCTTTGGGAGAGAAAATTTCTGCTCTTTATTAAACAAACAGTAAGGATAATTTACACGTCAACACCGTTAACTATTGCAGCAGTAGGGAGGAGATAAAGTCACAGATCTGCTTAATTAACTGTGAGCAATGTCTCACTTTGGTGCCACAGTTAAATGATATTTGGGAGATACCCTGATTTCTGTGCCTCCCAAGAAAGAAGTTCAGTGGAACTCAAAACATTAAAGCCAAATCAAGATGCCCAGGCAAGCAAAGTAACAACACAACCTACTGCCCTTTCATGTGTGAATAGGGCTCATTTTGTGAGTGGCACTTAGAACAGAGTGGTCAACACACCTCTGGACTCCACTGCTGTCAGAACAGCTTTGCTTTGTTAAACCTTCCAAAAATGTTCAATACCTTTGTGGAAATGAAGTTACACAAGAGGGGGTCAGAGGATGTAGCAGCCTACAGCTCACCTCTGCAGCTCACCTAGTCTCCCTGCTCTTCTCCCAGCAGTGTGATTACTCTGTTTACCTGCTTCTGTCCTCAGAGCTTGCCAGACCCGTTTCCTGAGCCACTTCAAATCACTAACTTAGGAGAAAAGTGATCCAGGAGAAAAAGGAGGTGTCTAGTCTTCTACTGGGCAAGCGATCTGAACAAAGAGCATAAGAGCATACAACATCTATCACAAATTATTCAAAGGTGAGGGCAGAATACATGTCTGGGAGAGATGGAAGTGGGGAGTTAGTTTTCAATAATGAACTCTCTACTATGCAGAGCCCATTAAGATTCAAGATTTCCCCCTTTACTTTGTATCTCCTGCCCCAAACTAGTCCAGTTTTACCTTTAGTGCAATACTTTTAGGGGTTATTTTATTACTTGTTGGCGAGTGAACTCTATCATGGTCTACGTTTCTGATACTGACAAGGCAAATTGTTCATTAGTGTGTTCATGGGATTAGATAATTAGGCTGAAGATAGCTAACGTGTTCTCAAAAATTCACCTTTTAGCCAAGTCTAGACAAGCACATCTAAAGAGTGGGAGATTCCACAGGCTTATGTACTGATTTTACCAATAAACAGGTCATAATCCACTGAATCATGCTTTTGCATTTCCAGGCTAGAAATAGATACAGTCAATGAGAAAGACAGTGTTAGCAAGAGATTAGTGATGGTGGGAAAAGCAATTTGCAAATTCAAAAGAAACTGATGTCAGAAGAAGGAAAGATTTTGAGGAACTTAAAATATGCTAATCTAGCCACTGTGGAAGAGTAGTTTAGGATCTTACATCATACAGATTCACAAAACTATGTGGATTTTGCAGAAGGTTGGCATGAAGTATTCCTCAGCTCCCGCCAGTGACTGTTGCTCCCATGCCACAGTAGCCTACTAAGGCAGGTGGGGCATTTGATCTATTTTAAATGACATAAATGCAGATCTTCTAAGGTATTTGAAAAAGCTGCCTCACAAGAAAGGGGGTGTATTTCCTAACAACTTTGTATCACAAAAAGACAGAACCTTACAATCAAGACAAAGTCGTTGCTATTGTTGGACAGCCCGTCACAGTGGGGCATTGCTTACACAAAAGGTTTTATGTCAAATTACTTTAAGGTGACTAAACATAATTTCTGGGGAAACAAAGACATAGAAGATCACTTCTTCGATCCCCAGATAGCCAGAAAGCTGTTCCAGTTTTTCAGTTAAGCTAGCTACTGACCAGTGACTTCTTTACCTCCAGCTTGCTTCCCAAAACAATGTCTTCACCTGCTGCTAAAAGCAAGAGAAAAAAGGAGTTCAAAGCTGACATAACCTTTAGATAACATTCAGTTCAGCTTCGGGACATTTTCCAACTCCCATTTGTTCTTTAAAAATATTGTTCACATTTTCAGTGTGTTTGTCGTCTTTGTTCTGTTCCTGTTAATTTGTACCTCCACTTTCTTGCCTGCCCCAAACTGGGTGTCCCAGTTCTCCGAGTGAAACAGTGCACGCTTTCTGTTCTCCCTGCCCCAAGTCTTTGCATGTAAAAGTATTATAGCAAAGTATGTACAAGCTCCATCCGGGCAAAGCTCTTCAAATTCTACTCCCCGTGTTCCAGCAGGGGCCCCTTGCACCTCTGGCTGGTTCTCTGCACTCCTCAGAGCCTCATCAAAGCACTGCCTCCAGGGCTTTCCCCTCATTTCCCTAATACCTGCATCTTCTGCTTGCAAAGGCATCTCCTGAGACAACTGCCCTACAGCCTTGCCCTTCATAGCTCTGTTCCACAGCTGCCATGCCCAAACTGGTGAGCCTGGGCTCTCACAGAAGAGGAAGAACTGCCAGGCCTCCAGCACCGTGGCAGCAGTGTGGCTTACCCTGGGCCAGGAGAGGGAAGAGAACAGAAGTGGAGG
Source organism: Pterocles gutturalis (assembly GCF_000699245.1). NCBI lineage: Eukaryota > Metazoa > Chordata > Aves > Pterocliformes > Pteroclidae > Pterocles > Pterocles gutturalis. Next base: position 22,249 of record NW_010110796.1, read on the forward strand.
AGGCAGTTTCTTCCTGGTCCAGTAGCACTGCTGGGTACACAGAAGGCAGCTCGGCCTCAACTGCAACCCTTCTGCCCATTCGTCTCCTTTCCAGCCATCCTGCGGGGGCTCATAGAAATGTTAAAACTCTTCACAAAACTGCCAGAAAGAAGGAAATGTTGGGCTTGGGGCACAGAGAGTCGGATAATGAGAAAGAGAAAATAAGGAGGGAAATGACAAAAGGCTGGACAGAATATCTGTGGCCTTCCTGCATCCTGGTCAGGGGACCCACTCCTTCCCACCCTGTCCAACGTGAGCACCTGCTAGCAGCACAGGCAGAGTATCAAGAGAGCTTTGTGTTTAGCATTTTAACATCATATTTCACGTTTGTCATAATTTTCTCTGACTCCAGCCCTTTGAAAGCAAGGGCTTTTTCCATGAGCCATGTTACATTCCAATTTCACCTTACTGTGCTATCCACTGTCATGCTCTCTCCAGTCAGCTGCCTTTCCCTCTTCTCTTTTCCCACTTCTCTATTCTCCTCTCCCAGGCTGTGCATATTGTTTTCTCTCCCTCTTTAAGGCTTCTTCAAATATTAGGCTGACCTCCCTGGAAAGGTGACACCCTCACCCAACAGAAGTGCAAGACGGAAATACACATAAGATCAGTGTCCTGCTTGGAATATGCAGTGTTGTCCTTAGTGAGACAGTGGCCTGGCACTTAAAAGCTGTCTATAAGATTTGTATCACTTTGTCATAATCCTTTTCCTCTTCTTGGCAGAGGAATATCCTCTAAAAAGGGCCACAGTCAGCATCTGAAAACTGAAATGGGAATATTAGTTATTGCAGAGTTTTCACTAAGCTAGCAAAATAATAATTCTGTGCTAGGTAAGTCAAATGGCAATCATCCACCTGGAAAAGGCAATTGCTTCTGAAAACTCAAGAGAAATATCCAATTTAAACATAAAATGCTAGCCACTGAGCACATCTTTGGTACAAACTCACAAAATTTAAGGGAGTCAGACCCCTATATCTCTTCACAGGTTGAAGGAGAGATGCTACCACAAGATTTGAGACTATAAAGGACAATGTCAGGAGATTTATTAGTAACTAATCTTCCTTCCTTTTCTCTCCCATTACAATCTATCCCTGTTCTTCTGTATCAGCTATCTTTGTGATGCTCACAACAAACTTCTCCCTGGGTTATATTTGTATGGTCCTGTAGAACATTAACAAAATGTCATGCTTTTCAGGAGAGCACTGTTAACAGTTAATTACTCATGATAACGATTAAAGGATTGAAGTGTTTGCTCTACTAGGCCCTACAAAGATACATTTTAAATGCCACAGGATAAGCTAGTTGCAATGAGAAGTTTGTTGTTTGTTTGTTTGTTTTTTAAACAATTCTACAGTTTGGATGCTGTGGTATGCATTTAGGCAGATAGGTTTAGCCTGGTGAACGTGAAAAACCTGAACAGACTCTTCCCATTTCCTCTACCAATCTATTTTCAATGCAAAGAACTATGGATATAATTCTTGTTAGAAATAATGGATATTAATTTAAAAAAAATATTTGTAAGTCAAAATGAAGAGTATATGCCCCTATTTTTCCAGCCCTGTGTGCAATATTTTTCACCCCATGACTGCCATTAGCATTGCTAGAAATCACAAAAGTCCTTTGCGTCCTGCAGAAAGTTATCCTCATAGGACAGCACTTTGCTACTCTTATTCTGTGAGTCACCCATCATATAAGACACCAGTCACGTTGATATCAAATATGTGAGTAAGACAAGCTTGCCTCTCCCTCCTATTAAAGACAAAAAGCTGCAGGCTAAAATTGTCAACCCCTTACTGTCACAGCTTAGAAGGTATTCCCAAGTCTAAGTCAAGTTCATAGTCTATAATGATTTTGCCTGTAACAGGTATCAGAGAAAACTTTAAACATTTTTTAACATAAGGAGAATTGTGCCTGCTGTCCTAAATTAATCAAGACTCATGCACAACCTTGTCAGATGTTATTCCTGTTTATAAAGGCAGCAACTGAATTTGAAAGACCAAATTATTTGCCCACAATTATTCACTAAATCAGTGGCAGAGCTGGTGTTGGAAAATAAGAACTTCCTGAGTCCCAAAGCCATGTCCTAATTACAAATCATTATAACCTATCAATGTATGTTATGTATGAATGATATAACCACACAGACATAGGAAGTTACTTTAATCTGACTGCAAAAGAAATAGAAGCCAACCTTTCTCCAGGGTGTTTTCAAATCACAGAAGCTTCCTGGTAAAATTCTTAATCCCTCATATTTCAAAGAAAATGCTGTATGCTGCTGTACTATATCAAGACAAAATTAACGCAAACAGCATTTCCAGTGCAACAGAAATATGGGAACCCAACCCTTAATCTGGTCACCAGGCTATAAACTGGTGCAGTGAAAGCAGATCAGAGCACAGAATTTGTCAGGCATCGGCATGGTTGCCAGTGGTTTACCCTGAAGGATCTATGTAGACTTTTATTTTTTTGGCTACTTCACTGCTTTCTGAAAGGGCAAACCAATTGCTCCTTTGCTCCTTCTGCCACTCATTGACTAGTATACCAAATATTCATATTAAATCCCACTGCAAACCTCCTCTCAGCAGATGGGGTTGGTGACGGCCTCTCCTGCTGCTTCTTAACCAGCTTCTGAAGTGACCCCTGTTGAACAATGTAAGCTGCTCCTTCTCCTAGGCCCTGGGCAAATGTTAGGGAGCATCTGAAAGAAAAATCAATACTCAATTGGAAGACTATACTGAGTGATAAAGTTAAATTTGATGTCTTTCTAGAACTCTGAAAATTCTTTGCAAAAACATGAATATTAAAATTTATCTGTTCTTGCAACAGAGACCAGAAGCCAATAGGCAATAAGGACAGGGGACAATTTAAGACATGGAGCAGGGAATCTTCTCCTGTGAAAAGCAAGCATTTTAATTTTTGCTCTTCAGTTTAGTTGCATAACCTTTGTTCTGACATTCTGAGAGTGCCAGAGGTAATCATGTGTGTTCAATTTCTTTTCCTTCTGCTTTTTTTTTTTTTTTGATTTGTTATACCTCTGTCAGGTATTTGGCTCCCTCTGTAAAACAGGCCTGATCTGTTTGGTCTATCATTCAGAAATCTTTCCATAATAACCTCTTGAATTCCTTCTATTTTGATACACTTTATAATATAATAAAGCAAGGTTTGTGGGAAGAGGTAATGTCTTCTATTAGAACAACTGTTAGAGATGGGAAAAACACCCAAGCTTTCAAATATGAAAGATGGGACTCCTTTTTGATGTAGACAGTATTTAAACTGAGCAAAGGCTCCCAGGTGAGTATCAATGAACTATATATGGAATTAAAATATGTTTGTTTATTGAGAAGACTTGAATTACATTTTATTTCATAAAGTTTATGTTTAAGCAGCTCTTCACAAAAGTAGTGTGAACTTTACCAACACTTTTCGTTAAATGCTTAATCCACACCCACATCAAAACAAAGACAGAGGGCTGAGCTCTTTACATATGAGAAGGTGACTTTTCACACATAACCTTAACAGTAAACCTTTTGCTTTTTTTCAGGGAAACACAAAGCTCTGAGATAATAAAGTTTCCTTAATTTACATATCTTCCAAGGAGTGGAAATTACAGAACTACAGACAACAAACATTGGCTAATCAGTCTAGGGAAAAAGGTGCAAAGGGAAAACTCAGAAATGGGTTTGTTCAAAAGCTACCACAGGCAGAAAGGACCTTGAGCTATGCTTTTGTTTTGCTCATCTACCTAATGTTCTAGTGAAAAAAAAAATTAAAAATTAAATTAAAAAATTAATTAAAAATTAAAAATCTGTGAATGAATGATTCTGACTTTGTACTAGTGTGAAGTGAGTAACTAATTAAAAAAAAATACTTTATTTTTATTTAAACAAGTCTTCCTGAAGACCTGTTTTCTCAAGTCTTTATATGGGAAAAACAACTGTTGATTTTGTAGTCATCATGTGAGTAACTTCTATTAAAGTCAGGAGACCCTTGCCCACTGTGAGATTTTAACTCTTAATCAGTATAGCTGTCAGCTGTAGAGCCTGAGGAAGCTGTCATACAGACAATATTCAAATGTAGTTGTGTTTTTCCCACAGTGCTGTTGAAAGGAAACCCTTTTGTTAGCAAAGCCTGAGAGACATTAGTATCCTGAAATGGAGACAGGGTGAAGAAGGGTCTCCTAACCCAATAAACAATTCGCAAGTGCAATGTGTCCCCAGAGCTGAAACTACATGCCACCACCGATTTTTAAATCTCTTTCACATATAGGTAAGAAGTGTTAAGAATTTGTGGGAAAGTTTCTCTCCAGGATAGACCACAGCCTGATGTTTATTCATATGCTGTAGTAAGCAAATGAGAAACGAAGCACTTTGTAAATGGTGCATCGTTTTGACTGCTTGATCCACTCTACTGACAGAACAGTTTGGCATAATTGCTGGCATACATAATATTTTCAAATGACAATTCTCCAAACAAGCCAGGGCCTGAGCTAACAGGAGTGAAAGGTGAAGAGAAGCTGCCTATGTATTCAGCTGAATTCTAGATTATTAAACACTATGGACAATTAAGATTTATATTTGACATTGTCCACAACATAAATACATTCCTCTGCCTTTGGTACTTTCCAGTTCCACAGCATGTACTGGTACCTATCTTCAGCTCTTGCTTTAGATGTGAGAAGCTTTCTCTGCCATTTGACCACAACTGTTTTGAAATGTTTTCCGTACTGCCTCCACATGTAGTTTTGATTTAACATTGGTAGTATCACTCAACTCATGCTGTTGCTTCTGAGTCATGTCAGGCAGTTC
>NW_010110797.1:0-11344 GCF_000699245.1 Pterocles gutturalis
CCGAGGAGATGGGCTGTTCGCTGGGCGGTGTCGTCGGGTACCAGGTCCGCTTCGATGACTGCACCACGGAGGTAGGGCTCTGAGGGCTGGGTCCCGGCGGGTGTTGTCCGGGCAGGGGGTGGCGGTGGGCTGTGGCTCAGTTTTTGGCGTGTGGGCCTCTCTGTGGAGTGGCACAGCCCTCTGCCCTCTCCTGGGGCTTTGCCTGCAGAAGGTCTCAGAGCCTTGAGAAGCCATCTGTCCCAGCTGTGGGGAAGCTGCAGTTGTATGTATCATGTAACTCATTTGATCAAGGTTTGTAAACACCCTACAAGTGAGACATTGCAATCTCACGGTGCGTTCTGGACAGATATGTGATCTCTGTAGAAGTGTTTGCTTTGAAATGAAAATCCAGGATAACAACTGAATGTCTAATTAAAACTTTCAGGATACTGCCATCAGGTATATGACCGATGGTTGCTTATTGAGGCAAATACTGGCAGACCCCCTTCTCAGCAAGTACAGTGTCATCATTTTGGATGAAGCCCATGAGCGGAGCCTCAGCACTGTGAGTGTCACCTTTTATTTGTCCTTTGGGTCACTATTTCTCCTTTACTGAGGTCTGCTTATAGCTTTCTTTCACTTCAGCACAATCCCCAAAGATTTTCGCTGACTTTCCATAGATGCACTTATCCTTTTACTGTCCTATGACCACAGAATTGCTGCTTCGTTTATTACATGCTGCCTAATCTTAAAAAAAACCACACACACAAGCAAACAAAACCATGAAACATCTCTCTCACTCAAAGACCTAATGTTTCTTAGGGCGTGTATATGCCTGTGCAAAGAGATTGTGCCTTTTGGGATCATGGAAGTATCTAAACTGACTTAAGTAGCAAAAGCTATCAAATGTCACTCTGACCCTTCTGTGGCAAGCAAAGTGACACTCGAGTCACTCAGTCCTCAAGAGATTGTGTTGTGTGTCAAACAACATATCAGTCCAGCAAACAATTTGCTGGTCCAGCTGGGGAAAAGGGAAAATGTTTTCTGAGTCCTGGTTCTGCCCTCAGGCATCTGAGGGTATTGTAAGTAATTGAGCTAAAGTGATGTAAGAAGTTGCTGCTCCATCACTTGTGTCTAACTAAAAGGAGCAGATTTTTAATCCAGAGTACTGCAGAGTAAATAGACTTGCTGAAGTGATAACGATAAATAGTACAATGAAGGAGGGTGCATGCTCAGTCAGGTAACATATGCTGGACAAAGGTGGTGACTTGTAAAAATGAGTCTGAGGTAACTGCTTGCAAATTACTTGACCCTGAAAGTATAACAATGAAAACCAAACAATTTTAAGTTATACTGATTCTGTTTCTAGGCTGTGAGAAGAGCTGATAAAAAATTAACTAAGTTCTAGAAACTAATTAGCATGCTTACAAGATGACCAGGATAAGTGTATGTATTCTTCTGAGTGCTTAGGCCCTGAAGATGTGATTTTTCTGTCTTCACTGTATAAGTAGGATAAAATCAGTCCCTTTCAAGTTCATCAGGCATGTCTAAGAAAACCAGAGGACTAATGTAAGTTGTTTCTGTTTGTCTGTTAGGATATTTTATTTGGTTTGCTGAAGAAACTATTTCTACAGAAGAAACCACCGGACAGGAAGACGGCCATGAAAGTGGTCGTGATGTCGGCCACCTTGGAGGTAGACAAACTCTCAGAGTTCTTTGGACACTGTTCAGTGCTGCACATTCCAGGAAGAAGTTATCCCGTCAAGGAGATATTCTGCAACCTGCTCAGCCCAAGAGATGTAGGCAGCTCTGCATATGTTACAGAGGTCTGGCCTGTTTTACTTTGTTTCTGTGTCGTGTTCTCTGTTCTTGGTATGATGATCATCTCTGAAAGACCACGAGAATTAGCTGCTGTATTGCTCTGTTCTTAGCATCTCTGCAGGATATAGGGAAGAACTAGTTAGTACTATGAGTACTTTTAGAAAGAGTAAGTGGGATTCCAGCTGTTACTGGCTTGTTTGTTTTTTGTTTCAGGCTGTAAAAGTGACATTGGATATCCACTTAAATGAACCAGAAGGCGACATCTTGGTTTTCCTGACAGGTGTGAATTTTTCTTTCAACAAGTGGTGTTTATTCCAGATGAAGCATGGCGTTGCCAGCTTCCAGGGACTGTCTAGATTGTTCCAGAGCAGTAAGTAGAGAAGGTAAAGTTGCAGGTTGACGCACACAGTCCTGTGAAGTGCTAGTTTTCAGAGCGTGTTTAGGTATATCCATGCGTATGAGATCAGATAAGAAAATCAGTAACTTAAAAATTTGCCTATGCTCTCTTCTTCCTGTGCCAAATTTACTCTTGTTTGTATTGTCTACATGTTTTATTTTGTTGTTAATTCAGGGAGGGAGAATTTCTTTAGCTGCAATTAATGTATGAGCCAGGCACTTATGCAGTCATCTTTTAAGAGTGCCTTGGTGAGAGGCACTGTGTAAAGACTGGATGTCACCTCCTAAACTATCTCTCATAAATATTACTTCCTTCATGTAATGGTGTGGATGACTCTGTAATATTGTCAAAACAATCTTGTTTAAAGATGTTGCAAACCAGGAAGGCAGAATCGTAGCTACATAGGTTGCTTAAATGCTCTTGTATGTTTTTTAGGTCAAATTGAGATAGAAAGAGCTTGTGACTTACTTTTCAAGAAAGCAGAATCGATTGATTACCGGTACGAAGTACATGATCGGTCTGTTGAAGGCTTGCTTATTTTACCATTGTATGGTTCAATGTCAACAGGTAAGAGCATACAATGTCTTTGGCCATGTGATTTTGGACACATGCTAAAGTAGTATCAAATCCATATTTTAAAATGTTGTATGATTCACTTTCTGATTTCATTCAAATTGCTTTCGCTAAGCATTTGAGTAAGCTTGCACAACGTTAGAGGTGTGGTTTGAGATCAGAGCATTGTAACGTAACAGATTGTTTGACTGCCTCTCATTTTAGATCAACAGAAAAGAATATTTTTGCCAGCTCCCACGGGCATTAGAAAATGTGTGGTATCCACAAACATTGCTGCAACATCTCTGACAATAGAAGGAGTCAGGTACTGTTTCCTATCCTTCGTAAGAGCTGTAACAGAGAGAATAATTCAGAAAATGCTAGATTTGGAGAAACACATCTTACTTCCTTCCACTGCTATACCTGCCCCATAATTACCTGTTGCCTTTTTTGTGTGTGTAGTGAATAAAAAAGCTCTTGATACTATAATATAGTCTTACAGATGACTAATACTGTTGGACCCTAATTTGAAATCAAATCCCAGCTCCATTAATGTCCTTGGGTGCTGGGAGGTATTATCTGTAACATCCTGCAGGCTGAACCGTTGCATGGGTGCATCTGACCAGCAAAGTGCAACTCCCTGTTTGCAACAAGTGTAGGGCAGACGAGTTCTTGCTCTGACCAGATGCGTGTAGCAGTTACTTGTCTGTCTGCTGAGACCTCTGTTGTTTTCCTCTCTGATAGAGTATGAATCTTTTTCAGGTACGTAGTAGATAGTGGATTTGTGAAGCAGTTGAATCATAATCCTCGAGTTGGCTTGGACATACTGGAGGTGGTTCCCATTTCAAAGTAAGTTTTTAAAAAGGTTATTTGCTTCATGTTTCTGGGATTTGCTCTGACAATGCTGTGTATTGGTTGATTTAAAAAAAAAAAAAAAGGGAGGGTGGGGTGGGCAGCTCTGAGGCTCCATAATTTAAATCCATTTTGTTTGCTGCTAAATAGGTAGTGGTTCAGGACATATACTTTCCTATAAGTTGCAGGCATTAAGAAGGAATTGACAATACATTTTCTGTAGTCTGAACAATGGCTCTCATGTAATCTTGTGTTTGCTGAATACAACAGCCCAATTCAAAGAAGTTAAAAAATCTGCCCTTGCACAGAAACGTTTCTTCATTCTGCTGGTTGTTGTATAGCTGGATTTCTCAGTTGCTGCACGGTATGATACGTCATCCATGTACACACATAGAAGTTGCTATTATCTATCATAACTGTGTGTGCTTTTTTGGAGAACAACAGAAGGGATCAAGAGTTTGGATTTTTTTTCCCTGTCTTTCTGTTTTGGCAGGAGTGAGGCAAGGCAACGAGCTGGCCGAGCTGGCAGGACATCATCTGGAAAAAGCTATCGGCTGTACAGCAAAGAATTCTGGGAGCAATGTATGCCTGATCACACGGTCCCAGAGATCAAGAGAAGCAGTCTGACATCGGTGATCCTGACCTTGAAGTGCCTTTCTGTGCATGATGTCATAAGGTAACCTCTGTGGAGGGGGGAAGATTATAATTTTCTTCCTGAGTCTCAGCAGTAAGGCAGTAGCAGGCACCAACAGCCTATTGGCAGGAGGCAGGATTATGTCCCCGGCCAACTGTGACACTTTGATACAGTCAGCTTTTCTGCTGTTCTCCTCAGTCTTTAATGGCAGATTGGAGCTTGAGCTCAAGTTCAGTTTGAGGTTCTGCCAAAACTAGCTCCTTCTCTCTGAAATTAAATAGTTCATAGTGTTCCTTTAAAATACTGATGTTTATAACCCGAAAGTTTAGTCTCTGTGGAATGGTTTAATTTTAGGATCACACATATTGCATGGCCATGCTGGGGTTTGTCATCGTTAATTCTTCAGCTTGAGGCTGTACATGTAGTAATACACCCATATGCTGAAGATGCTTGTGTTCCCTTTGGTCAGAAACCTGTATTGGAAGGTTATAGAAGTATTTTAATAAACATGAAAACTAACAAAGCTGTACTGAGTCTGAACAGTGAGATCTTTTTACTTCGTTTTTTACTATAGATTTCCCTATTTGGACCCTCCTGAAGAAAGGCATATTTTAGAAGCTCTCAAGGAACTTTACCAGTGTGGTGCTATTGACAGGTAAAAAAATAAAGGGGTGTAGTCACTACAAGAGTTTAAAATCTAATGGTTTAAGTGGTGTTAGTGAGTTGTTCATGTGGACTAAAGGACTTCCCCCAGCAGTAGAATATGTTTCCTCATTAGACCAGGAAGTTAACTCCTGGGTTTTAATATACTCTGTAAAATCAGGGTTAGAGCGTGGCTTAGGGCTTGAGAGATACAGATTAATTTATCCATATTGTCCTGGAGTTCCTGAGTGACCTCGGACAAATTAACTCAGCTCTCTGTGCTGTAGTTCCTGACTGCAGATCCCAGACTGTTGTGACAAAGGTGCTTGGGCTCTAGCTGTGAGGCCCGTCCAAGAACTCAAGACAGGAAGCAAGATCTTATCCTAAGCTTCCAGGAATTCTTCATGCAAAAAAAAAAGTTATGTTAAGCATCTGAAACACTTAAAAAGCTGGCTTTGCCTGCCATGAAGCATGCATAAGCAAACTGGAGAAAGGTGAAATGTTATTCTGCTAACCACACTTGATTCGTGCCTCCAGCACCTATGTGGGCACACACAGACTGCAGGGTTAGAACAGTCCAGAGGGAAATGCTGCTTTCATGCTGTTTATCAGTATACGGTGGCTGACATTGTGTGTGCATGTTCCACTTCACATTTAAACATAGTTTTATTGATTCTGGTATTTGAATCTTTTTTTCCTGGGATAAGGAGAGGCCACGTGACAAGACTGGGTGAATTCCTGGTGCAGTTTCCCCTCCCTCCCAACCTGAGCTGTGCTGTTTTAAAAGCTGCTTCTCTTGACTGTGAAGATCTGCTGCTTCCCATAGCAGCCATGTTGTCTGTGGAAAATGTCTTCATTCGTCCAGGTAGGAAGCCTCTCATCCCAGAGCAGCCTTGGGAAGGTGGGAATTCTGTTGGACAGGAACATCTCAGCCAGTGGTTAGGCAGCACACACCGCTTCACCTGGAGACCTTTTCTGCAGCTTCCCTCTGCAGGATTTTTTGCTCTCAGTGGTTTTCTGTGCTAATAGTTTGTGAGGCCACAGTATCTTACAAATGTGTCTCATGGTTATAAGTGGGAACTGATTCTGTATTTTGAACAGTGGTAGCACAAGCCTTTGCTTGAGAGTAAAGATACTCCTGCTGGGGAGCAAGCTAGTGTCCTTACTTGGGCCCAGCACTGGTGGGAGATATAAGTGTTTACCTTAAACTAATGTGTTAAATAACACTTATGTTGCAATGTGAGGAAGATTCCTCAAGTGCAATGCCTTGTCTCTCAGAGTATTTTGTAGCAGATCTGCAGGGAAGAATGTTAAGATTAGGACAAATATACGATGGCACTTTGCCCGTATGCTTTTACGGCTTTCTGTGGTCTTGGAGTTAGGGCACGTTGCACACCACGAACTGGATAACAGCTATTCAAAAGACTTCAAAATAGCATGGAATTGGGTTGCATTTGTTCCAAGGCTGTGAGCTGTAAAGGAACATATGGGTAAGCGATTGGATTGCTGAGAGGTCATAAGGGGGAAAACTGTGTTACAGGAGGGAAAAAAACCAAAACAACAAAACACAAAAAAACCATAACACGCCACAGCAGATGTTTTGCTCTTGGCATTTGCTGTTGGCCTAAGTACAGATGACAGGGACTGATTAATATGTTTTTAAAGAGTGGGGTCACCTCTGGATTGGCTTTTCTGTTCAACAACTCTCTTTAACCAAATAGATCTTTTAAGTTATTGTGAGAAGCTCAACTTATGACTGCCTCCATTCCCAGTGTTTTTCTAAATGGAAAATGCAATTTTGCTGCAGTTCCAAGCTAGCACCTCTCACTAGTGCTGAACTCAGTCTCCCATGTCCTCCTTCCTGTATCTCCTTTCCCTTCCAGTGTGCCTCAACCTGTTCCCCCGATCTGTGCTACATATAGTCTTTATAAGCAGCACAGTCTTTGTGTGAGACCTTTGTCCTTTCTAGTCACTCATTGGCTCTTGTCCAGTTATCTCTGTAGTCTATTAACTGTGCCCGTTAGTGCAACAGCTAATGACACTGCTGACAGTACTGATAGCCTGGATTCTGCTCTGGGGTCTTTCTCATTCCCACAAATATGCTTTTGCTTTCCCATCCTCCATCTGGCAGTTTGCCCATGTTATCTGTTCAGCTAGCTCGTGCACACATGTTCGTTACTCTCCAGCAACCCCGTACATTAGGGCACAAACACAGACTCCCATCCTGAAGGGACTTGCTTATGAGCAATATGCACACGAACAGGCCTCCTTATTTCACTGGTGTTACTTGGAATGCCCACAAACTTCTGACATTGCCTGCAGTACAGCAGCAGTGCAATGCGATGGCCTTTGCAGCCATATTCCTCTCTACTTGGGGGAATAGGTTGTGCTGGGGAAGAAATTCTTTAGGTATTTAACACTTGAAATAACAGTTTGGAAATGTTGCTTTTGGCTAGTATATTCCAGGCATTTAGTGAAGGTGAATTCCCACTGAACTCACAGATTGCATTTTTTTCTAGACTCTTATTTATTTTAAGACCTCCATTACCATGGCACTTGAGTACTAGGACAAAAGCCGAGTTAAATAGATTAGATGGTGCTATGATGGGGTGGTTTCAACAGTCTTGTTATTTCTCTCAGGGCAGAACTTTCACTTGATCCTTGTGAGCTGTTTGTTTAAGGTCATTGTTCTTTTATCTTTCCGTGTTGGCATCTGAATTAATTGTGAGAGAAATATGTAGTACCTTTCTTTCTAAGAGACTAGAATTCTTCATCTCTAGTGCTGAGTGATAAGATTAATCACAGATTTATAGCATCTACCTGCTCTTGTTCAGCAGTAGTGGAAGGAGGAAGAACTGTAAATGCAGCTGTGGAGGAGAGACAAATCTAAAAATAACATGAATAAAGAACCAAGGTTGTCAAACATGCTTTGGAGAGATGCTAACAGAAAATGAAGTAGGTGTGATAAATAAAAATGACTTTGTTGAAGTGAGATATAACTTCCTTCCTCAGGTGATCCTCAGAAGCAAAAGGAGGCTGAGCTTCAACACCAGGAACTTTCCTCGCAAGTGGGAGGATGCAATGACTTTGCAACCCTCTTAAATATTTTTGAACAGTGCAAAGCAAGGTATAAAATGATTCCTTACAGAAAGTGGTTTTCATCGCTCGTAACTGCCAGCTGCTGGTGGTTTTTAAATACATTGCATATCTGCACATGTGTGTGCTCATACCTAATTGCAGATTTATAATGTGTGATGATCTGTCATTTCCGTCAAGATGCCTGTTATTTAAACTAACAGTATCTGGCTGTGTAGGTTGCCTTCTTTGTACGACCATAACAAAAAATAGAGGCAACTTTCTGCCTGAAGCTTACAAAGGGCTTCTTTATAATACAAGTATTTCTGTTCTCAGCAAGTCTCCTTCAGCTTGGTGCCAGAAATACTGGATCCATTGGAGAGCTTTAAAATCTGCTTTTAGTGTGGAAAAACAGCTTCGGGAAATAATCAGTAAACTGAAACAGGTAGAAAATATAATTTTTTGATATGATTGAGTTATGTAAGTTTGTATTTAAGACATGTACTGGACTACTGAGCATTTGCCAGATGGCTGCTGCTTTTCTCCAGTAGAAGCTAATCCACTTAGATATTTATTGGAGCATCCTTGCTGTAGCTTGTGTAACTAACAGGTATGATGGTGGTAACAAGCAAGAAGGTTTTTCCTCCTTTCCTCATGGTTTCCGCAGGGTGAGAAACCCAGAGTTTAAAATCCATGGGATGGAGTGGGTATAGCCACTTTTTCATTATGAAAGATCCCAACTCACGTTGTTTTTTCTTTACGTAGCTGCCAGACTTCCCTAAAGAGACATTTGAAGGCTCCAGAACTGAAATACTAAGAAGATGTCTGTGTGCAGGATACTTTATCAATGTAGCTAGGAGGTAAGTAATAAAGTTTGGAGAGGTGAATGGAAAAGATACAATCTATATTTTTTAAAGTAGTAGTTGCATACTGAAACAGAATAGCAAGGCTGTTATTGTTAAAGTAACAAAGTAGCAATTGCAGCGGAAGGTGCTGTTTCTGCACAGGGCTGGACGCTGTGTGGGTACTCTGCTTTTGACTCTCATTCCATTCCTGGGGGAGTTGCTTACCTCCTTGGAATAGTAGTTTTTCTATCTGTGAAATTAACTTGCAAGCTCATGAGTAGTTGCAGATACTAAACCTAAGGGCTTGCAAATGTCCAATTATCATGGCTGTCAAAGACTTCAGTCCCAAACCCTGTTTATTATTGTGGTGTTAAATCTGCAGTGTTACTGTGGTAAATTAGACAGATATGTTTTATTCCTTATTGTATTTTTCACAGTTGAATGCTGGAAGGATCTTCCCCTGCTTATGGAGTATTTTCTTCTATGCTGCTGATGATTTGCTTAGTTAGTGTTGCTGGCAAATCACAGCAAAGTATGTTTCATTATATATATATTTTTTTTTTCCACAAACCTTTCAGATCTGCAGCCAGGACATTCTGCACAATGGACGGCCATGGCAGCATAGTCTATATCCATCCTTCATCTACAGTAAGTTACCAAATTCTGTTACTAAAGTAGCAAAGGATCTGTAAAAGGAATAGGAGGCAGGTCCCTGTCTTCCTCTTCTGTTTGGTTTGTGCTAACTTACAGTCAGGAGAAGCACTGTTGCAGTGTTCATTTTGAGAGTGGGGAAGAGTCTCCCTTCAAATTTGGTAAACATTGGCTTATGAAATGAGTGTGACATAGACTGAGCTTTCTCTCCAGCTCTTTGAATTTCCTGGGGAATTCTAAGCCAGTCATTATACCTCAGTTTCCCAGCCTGAGAATTTAGGGTAATGTCAGCTTTATCTCAGTCTTGCACATGAAGCATTGGAAGATATTCCGATGGAGGGTGCTCTAGAAATAAAAATTATTTTTGATCAGTTCTGAAGTAATATTTTAATTTTTCAGCTGTATAACCAGGAGACTCGCCTCGAGTGGATCATCTTCCATGATGTCACAGTGACATCCAAAATCTATGTCCGGACAGTGTGTCCTGTTCGTTATGAATGGGTCAAAGACTTGCTGCCCAGATTGCATCAGATTGATGCATATGAACTGAGCAGCGTGGCACGGGAAGAAGTAACTGAAGAGGAAATAACCAAGTGGAAACACAAGGAGGAGCTTAAAAGGCAGTGTGGTAAGCACATTACTAGTCCTTATCTATGGCGTGTGCAGTTTTCTTGGTCATTGTGGATGTGTGTGTATATTATTTCACTGAATGCATTCTGGACTAGTAGGTGTTAAGCTGGATGTGCTTAACGTATTTGATATGCGTAGCTCTAGCTGTTTTCTTGTCTTACTACAGCTCTGCAGTCCTTGTTTTCCTGCCTCGGCTGTGCGTGTAGTGCTGTTTGCTTACTGTTTCTTGCCATGCTCCCCCTTTTGGTTTAATACAGCTGACAGAAGCAGAACTTTAACCTAGAGCTGCATAAAGCATTTTGAGTCTAACCATTATTGAAGTTTGCAAAGGGTATCTAGCCATAGATACCCAAAATAATACTGTCCTGAGAGAGAGGAGTCCTAGGGGGGGCTGGAGAGTGAGAAAAAAACAAACAAGCAACAAAAAGACACCAATCCAGAAAACCCCAACAAACAAAAAACACAGGGGGGAGAAAGTAGCATATTTCAGTGAATGTCTCATTCTGAATATGAATTTAAAGTCATACATTTAAACAGTTTTAATTAAAACTGGTGCCTGCTAACTGATCTGGCTGCTTGACATTCTTTGAATTCTTCTGCCAGCAGGTTTCATAGAGGAGCCAAGTATTCGAAGGGCCTCTTTACTCCTGAGTTGACCCTTCCAAAACATGTATTTAACATACAGTATGGGCACTGGCAGTATAGATTCTCTTCAGTTTCCTTAACAACAGAAAAAATGTAGACTCTTATGCTCAGACCAGCGTCTCTTTCGATCCTGCATTACTGTATAGAATAACCATTTTAAATGATACAAACCTGAATGGGATTTGGTTATAAATCTACTGGAAAGGATATTTGCATTATTGGATAATGCAGAGGAGCCTCATCTATTTATCTGAAGTCCAAAGAGATGAGGTTTGTTCTCTTTGTCCCCCTTTTTTACTTCACCAGGCAGTTGTAAATTAATTTGAGATTAATATTGACCTTAGAGATGTTGTATTTCTGGGAGTTTTATAAAAATAGGTGGCTGAACAGATGACAAAGGCTTAATTAGTGCCCAGTGGAAGGAAAGGCTGCAGCATGAGCTGAGTTCTTATTTGACTCCAAGACAGAATAATTAAAAATCTTCTAAGAGTGACTGCTGATTAAAGCTCCTTCCTCATGTCAAAGAATCTGGTGCCCAGCCCCAGAGCCCTAGGAACAGGCGGCAGTAGCTGTTTCATTCACGTGATACTTAGGCTCTGAGAGTCTTTGAATTATTTTTTT
>NW_010110798.1:0-317 GCF_000699245.1 Pterocles gutturalis
AAAAACAACCAGAGAAAAACTGCTCCCTGCTCCCCCCCGAACACTCCGAAGGAACCTAACAGCGCCCGGTGTTTGATTAGAGAGAAGCCCTCCCGAGCGCCTGTGAAGTGACCGTCACTGCCTCAGCTTCGTGCTGGACAATAAACGAAGGAGAAATTGGTCCAAGGTCACACTGCACGACCTCGACAGGATCTTAAAAAAAACCCAAACGCAACACCTGCATCCTATCTGCAGACCAGTGCTTCCTGGAGAAGCCAACGGCTCATGTCGGAGCTCCAGCTCATTGGAGCACCAAGCAAACTGGGGGTTTTGCTGAG
>NW_010110798.1:460-1995 GCF_000699245.1 Pterocles gutturalis
CACCAAGCAATCTGGGGGTTTTGCTGAGAAAAAGGAAAAACCAAGCAGCGCCGCCTCCGTGCTCACCTCTGCACCGCTGCAGAGCACAGTGAGCCCACGAGTCCTGCTGCACACACCTGCGGGAGCTGGCCCTGCACCAGAACCCCCCGGGGCGCACCAGCGTGGCGCAGGGTCAGCGAAGCCACAGCAAAAGAAAGAGTTCACAGGGCAGAGGTTCAGAGCCCACGGGGCTCTCACTGGGCTCGGGGTGCGGCCGTGGGGGGACAGCAGCACTGGCGAGGAGGGAAGAGGGACGGCGCGGGTGCCACCGGGACGGGAACGCGGCAGCACCGGGACCAGCCTCTGCATCCTCCGAGCGTCCTCCACCACCGGCAGGGGGGACAGCGTGGCAGTGCCGGTGGCACAGGGTGTGGCAGTGCCATCGCCACCACATGTGAGGGACACCCTGTGACACCGTTCAAACCTTGTGTCCCTCGCGCTGCGGAGGAGACAACCCTTCAGACACAAAAGCGAATGCTCCGATCAGAAAAATCCAAGATCCCGGTTAAACGCAGCGGTGCCCGGCACCAGCGTCACCGTAAGTGACAGGAGGGTACGGAGGCGCAGCCTTGAGCAGGCTACAGCCCGCGGGCCGGCCCCGGCTGCACTCCATCAGCCATCCCACTGTCCTGCTGGCTAACGCGGCTCCAGCTCGCACCCTGACACACCCCACAGACAGCTCTCGGCCAGGAGAGCCACCCTGGGTCCTTGCTGGACTGGGACAGAATCCCGGCCACAACGATTCCTGTCTCCGCGGCCGTGATGCCCCACATGCATGAGCCACGCACCCATCACCCCAAGGCCGGGCAGCTCCCACCCCTGCCCAGCGCCAGACCCTGCAGCCCCCACAACCCACGCTCCTTCCCAACGGCCCTTGGGTGGATCTTCTCTTCGCTCCTAGGAACGGTTTGGCCAAATCTTTAATTCAGAACCAATATTTTCTCCGGATGGGGAAGACACACGTTACCTGTCCAACCTTCCTGCTCCAGCACGGGACCCCCGGGGGTCCAGCACAGAGCAGGATGGGAACATGTCACCCTCCAGGATGGCACCACATCACCCCCCCCGCGACGGGACCACGCTCTGCTTGCAGCAGGAGCCCTTCGTGTGTCACAAACCTGCGGCTCCAGCTCGGCGAACATCTGAAGCCAGCGCTAAGGCTGGTACCACAAAGCGAGTCCCACCCTGGCAGCACTGGCAGGAGCTCCCACGGGCGACCCCAAGCCGCCGCTTTGGTTTGTCCCTGCGGTGACGATCCCGTCACCCCTGGAGCTTGCCGTGAACCCGAGCAAGGACCCCGGCCACCGCTTCCGCTGGATGGAAGGTTTCCAGCATCACACCGAGGAAAAAGGTGAATTACACCAGGAACAACCCAGCCTGTAGCTACAGGGAAAGATGACACTTTTTTCCCCAAAAACCAAAAGTTTAGTGGGAGTGTCTGTGCTGGAACCACCCACCCAGAACAGAACCTCTGCTCCCTGTGCTCCCACACCCGG
>NW_010110799.1:0-9100 GCF_000699245.1 Pterocles gutturalis
AGTGACACCACTGCTCACCAGCCAGCTGTGGGACCTCAGACCATTGAAGACAACCCTCAGAGCCCAGTGATCCCGTCCACCTTCAAGCCCCACTGATCCATAGCTCACCAGTTGGGCACCAAGTACACCATGTGGAAGGCCTTCCTGAAGTCTAAGTGTCCAACATCCAGTGCTCTTCCTTTCTCCACAGAGACTGTTCTCTCTTCAGAAAAGGCAATCAGGAATCAATGGGCCAGATACAAGTTGTCCTCATAAATCCCTCTTTGTCATTTCCCCTCCACCCAGTTCTTGAGAAATAGTCTCCCACTCCACCGTCTGGCTGGGGACTTAGGAGAGGCTGATGGCCAGTCATTCCCCAGACCCTCCTTACACTTTTGGAAGGCAGTGCAGTGCTAGCCTCATGAACATCCCACGGTCACAGCCTTTCACAGTTAGAGAGGGCAGACTACAATGAGATCAGCCAGCTCCCTCTCCTGTCCCACTGATCATGAGGACCATGAGGACCATGGTTTCCTTCCCCTCCCGGTGCTGCTGAAGCATTCAGGGAAGCCTTGGTTTTTCAGAGGAAGCCCTTCATGGCAACCTGCATCTGTGGCCCCCCCTCCTGCAACTGTGCAGTTGTGGAGATAAATCTTGCTTAATTTGCAAATGCTTTACATAAAGAACTCTGAAAATTGACCTGACGTTTACAGACAGCACACAGGAGCAGTGGCTTAGCACCTGCTTCAAAGGCTGGGGCACATGCTGTGGATGCTCCATGGGCTTACGTACAGCCAAGGAAAACTGGGGGTTTTGTTCTACAGAGGAGAAGTACAGACACATAGTATTTGAAATATTAATAGATTTTTTTTCTTAAACCTGAGTTCATTTACAGCAGTCTCTTCTTAGCTCAAGCTTCATCACACTTTGAATCTTTAGGCCCATATTGGACATATGTTACAAGCTTTGAGTGGCAGTGAGCTACACTGACAGACCGTGATCTAGTGAAATATAGTGGAGGAAGATATAGATCACTGTAACTGTCTGAACTTGGCTCTGATCAGCAGCAAAGATGTCGAGAGGAAAAATTCAGCATGTGTCAAAACTTCATCCAAACAGAGAAGTACACAACATCCCTGCTCAGAACGTATTTAAGGAGTCTGTGCCGGTGCACAGGGTACTCCTGAGGAAGCTGCAGCTCAGGCTGATACCACACTGGAGCAGGGACCACAGGGACTTGGGCAGAAGAAACCAGTATGCTCAGAGCAGCAGACACCATCCCATGTACCACTCCTGCTTCCCACATTGCTTGTCTTCTTGTCTGAGGGTTTGGGACACACTGAAGACAACAAGGGGAGCTGGGATGAGGAGGGAAGGGGAGCAGCTAACTAGTGAGATGAGAATTTGTATTCAGGTATTTGCTTTCCTTGTGCATTCAGATCAATTGCCAAAACTTTTATGTTGATTTAAAATACATAATTGCCCAGTTCAAGTCCGTTTACCTGTGGCATGAACCAACTAATTTCTTCACTGCCTCAGCTTTGCATTGCCATAGCCCAAAAGCCGAGGTAATTAAAATAGTACTTAATTTACCTATACCCAAAGAGAAAGGGTGAAAAAGAATAAAAATGGCAATTCTGCAGTTGAAAGGACCATATTTTCTTGAGGTATCACCCAAACTCATGTTAACTTGAGACAGAGATGCAGTCTAAGTTCCTCCTTCTTCCTTCCTTTTCTGGTCTTGAAGACTTAAATAACAAAGTTTTTCCACGCCATTTATTTTCTCCTGGATTCAATCTAGACATCTTTCAACTTCAGAGGAGAAGGGGGACACTATGGTTATTTAACTATGTAATCTGAAGAAATGCAACCTTAATACACACACAATGGTTTAGATTCCACTGTTTGACAAAATGTCCAACAGTTACACTAGAAGAAAAAAATACCAAAAGGAAGGAATAAAATAAATTGTGAATGTCACCCCACATTGTTTTAGGATTCTGTACCCCAGAATCAACTTCCCCTCCACCCATTTCCATCTCTTTATTAGCATCCTTTCTCTCTGAGTCAAATATCTTAAAAACATATTCTGTATGAACATTAGGGAGGATTGCTTAGATATTAACCAAGTAAGAAAAATGGAGATGTCGATAAGCCCCATATGGTTGCTAGGCAACAGGTAACCAGAAAAATACTGTGAATTATGAAAATGGTAAATGTGTACGATATTCACAAATACAAACTGTTTTAAACATTCCATAATTTGCAGTGCAAAACAATTTATTAAAAGTATTTATTTTCAAATTTCCAGCAGGTCACTGTGAATGACATTAAGATCCAGTAGTCTCTTCTCCAGATGAACAGCAATACGTGGCCAGGGTACTTAAAATTTTGTTGTTTCATGGTTGAAAAAAAATTCATTAGCAATCAAGATGGTCTATTATTACTGTATAAAAACTAAAGGCCTACTTTTTGAAATTTGCTTTATCTGAAACATGAGATGAAAGTGTATCTGTCATCCCAACAGATATGCTCTCAGCTACATAGGGCTTAAAAGCATTTTATTTTCCTATTTATAACAAAAGTTAAAGTTCCCTGTATGCTTCTGTTCTGCTACACCTCTAATACATTTAAGATTAAATCCTACTAACATGGACAAAAATATGGGGCAAAAAACCCCACATAAAGAACACATACTCAGGATAGTCATCAATGTATATATTCTTGACAGAAACAAGGAAAACAACATTGTTAGGAATTAATTATAGCACATTCAAGTGAGGTGGCTGAACAGGTCACTAGGGGGACGGTGATGCAAACACACCTTTTATTCTGCTGGTAACTTAGTCCATTAAACTATTGTCCTGCTCATGGCTCAGAACTCTACCCTAGGGTGGAAAACATGATCAAATGTTTAGTGCAACTGCCACCAACCTGATTTAAAAAGAAACGCGACATTTTAGCACTGAATGGACTCCACAGAAGATTCATTACTTCATTAGCCCATTAGTGTTTCTTATCCAGTGCCTGAAGTGCAGATTGAAATCCATTACAGATAATGATTGCCCTAATCTTACAAAGAAAATAGTGCCTTTAAATAGAAACACTGCATATGTAAAACGAACAAAAAAATCTCCTACCTGGGATATCTGAATGGTAATTCCATAACTTCATAATAATTTCAATGCATATGCTAGAAACAAAAAAAACCCAACCCAAAGCTAATGAATATAAAATCTTGTGAACAGCACCTAGAAATCCTGCATACTATTATAACTAGAATTCTGTAGTCTAAGAAGGTAAAAAAATATGTATGTGCAAAAGTTTTCAGTGCCCATGAGGCACTAGTCTATATTTATATTAAGATGTACATTTAAAAATTCAAATGTCATATTGCCATTCTGTTATTTGGAGAGAGCTATAATGACAGTTATAGAACAAATTATCCATGAAAAAATGAGTTTATTTCCATTCAACATTTTTAAAGCAAACTCAGTTTTAAAACACAACAAGTCTTTCAAATCCTGATCTTGACTAAGATAAACGAGGTTACTCTTCAAATTCTGCACAAGAATTTAAAGCCATTATTCTCCTTCTTCCACGTCTGTGGCACACTGGACATTGCAATGCAGAACTGCATAGCGCACACTTATTTTCCATCTTGCACTTTGTGAGAGTGGTTCTGATCCATGGCTGTGAAGAACAGGCAGATAGTGGCTGTGATGAACACATGTACTCCCTCATAAAGTAGTTTGGGCGAGAAGACACTCCATATGAAGAGGTGGTAACGCAGACCTGTTACCAAAACAATGTAGATGGCAACTGGAATTGAACGCATGAGAGCGTAGCAGAAACAACCATGACCCACTGCTGCTGAATTCCTGGTAACAAAAACAGAGTTCATTCGCAGGCGATCTTAATAAAGACATCCAAGTTCCTCCACTCTTTAGCATTATTTCACAGCACAAAGAATACCCACTGATCTTTCCTTTTTGTTAGAAAACTGATTATTGGTGCAACAATGTAACTAATAAAGCTCATCCTTATCACCCCTATATATCCGATAATGTGTAAGTTAAATGAAGGCATAGCAAGTGTCATGGCATTAAAGGCACCCCGTAGTTCACTTCAAAATTAGAAGGTTCTATGCTTTAATATACTTTGTTCTAATTATTTAAGTCTCCATTAAGCAGTTTCAAGATAGATTCATCTCTTGTTGGCCTTCCAGTGCCTTTCCACAGAATCTGGATGGTAAGAGGCAGAAAAGAAAGACTTCAGTACTCTTCACAAAGCTGCCTAGCCTGTACAACGGATAATCAGATGGAATCTGCTCCCCTTGTAAAGGGCACAAAACTTTGGCCAGAGTACACTGCTGCCCATAGCCAGTGATATTGTACAAAGCAATATAAAAATTGTGCTATTAGAAAACTTTGCAAAGCCAGCTAACATAACATTCTCCAGAGAATACTGTATTCTTAGGCTTACATGAGCAATACATTGCATTTCTGTCACAGCAGCTTAGCTCAGCTGGGGTCCCACTGTGTTGCAAGAAATGACTGCCCCATATATAATCTACATGGTCCAAATCTGCCACGTTAAGGTATTCTAGTGGGTGACACGAGTCAGATGAAAATGGAAGTGAAAGGGTTTTTCTGCACTTCAATTTTTCTGTCTCCCCTGAGGTGCCAACTTGCAGCAACGATGGTGGATTCCACCTTCCCTAAACCACATCTG
This sequence comes from Pterocles gutturalis, assembly GCF_000699245.1. Taxonomy (NCBI): domain Eukaryota; kingdom Metazoa; phylum Chordata; class Aves; order Pterocliformes; family Pteroclidae; genus Pterocles; species Pterocles gutturalis. Next base: position 4,714 of record NW_010110799.1, read on the forward strand.
CAGAGACTAATTAACACCAAATTCAGATGCTTACCTGTTCAGACAAAAGAAGGAATAAAGCTATTTCACTGGAATAATAAGGATAACATTTCCTCTCACCATCAACATATTGTACATCAACAGTTCCCAAAAGAACACATCAGCAAAAAGCAGAAATGATTTACTATGAAATCCTAATCTGAGAATCTGTTTTGCTCCTCATGGTTTTTAATTCTGATCTTGTGCCAAGTAATAAAAATTTAAGGTGACTAGCACTTCTGTGAGATGTAAATTAGTCACTTATGACTAATTAAGCTACAGAATGCAGTATTTTACATAAAACATTAAACTTATTAATCTTTAATTCAAAATAATTAGGATACAGTCCTGTTTTCCAACAAAGGTAAAAGCAAAATTCCCAAGGCTTTCAGTGGAAGGAAGAACAGGTCATGAAAGCACAGTTAAAAAATCAGCTAAGAACAGCAGGTGTGAATGACTGAAAAACACATATTCTGTTCACAGAAAACTATTTCCACTGCTGCTTAGCCAAGGAAACTGTGACTTGGGAGTGAACTAGGCTGCATAAGTATCTGCATAACTATCTTAGTCTTCAGTGAGCTTGTGTAAATAACCAGCTTTATGTTTAATAACTGATTTTGTTGACAAGTATTAAACAAACTGCAGTTCACTCAGCTGTTTTCATGCTGATGTGAGTAAAAACAGTATTTGTAGTAATTAGATTATAGAACTGAATAAACAGAGGAAGTGGTTTTTGAGTCAAATAGGCAAACAGTCAATCTTTAAACCATTTTGTAGAGTAAAAAAATGCACTTGCTAGACCAGCTAGATGAAGGCTATCAGTGGTTCTGGCTATCACATTTATTAAACTCAATGATGGGATTTTCAAGGGAATCCTCAAAGAGAGAAGTGAGAGTGTGAAGAAACTTATACATCCATGTCTTCCAAGAGCCCTGCATTTTAAATTTAAAATTCAGTTGGTTACTTTTTCCCTATTTTGTGCTCATCTAAAAACACATTTGGTAACCTATTATGAGAAAGCTCCTAATAATAAAACAATGGTGTTAAAAATTTTAAAAATGGTTACTTTCTTAATTATGAAGAAACTGGCTGGAAGATTATTTTGAATCGAATCTCTGTATGTTCACTTCTTTGGCTCAAAAAATATGTAGACATAATATTTTAAATACTTGCATTTTATACTGGAAGGAGATAACACAACAATCTTTACTAGTAACACTTAAATTCTGCATTTTCATCATAAATTCTGATATAGTAAAAATAAAGCTGTTTTCTGCTTATGTAATACCTTTACTTCCAAAAGGTCTCAGCACCTGCTTCATCTCTGAACAAAAAATAGACACCTACCTGCAGAAGGAATTTTTGGACAGTTTTGCAGTCTAATGCAGTAATACAATTTCAAGGCAACGGATGCACACTGTATCCACAAAGTTAAAGTGTTAGCAGGGTTCAATAGCAGGATAATTAAAAATGTTTATCTTTTAAACTAAGAGAGGGGAGATTTAAGTTGGATATTAGATGGAAATTTTTCGCTCAGAGGGTGGTGAGGCACTGGAACAGGTTGCCCAGAGAAGCTGTGGATGCCCCATCCCTGGAGGCATTTAAGGCCAGGCTGGATGGGGTCCTGGGCAGCCTGCTCTAGTGGTGGGCAACCCTGCCCACAGCATGATGATCCTTAAGGTCCTTTTCAACCCAGGCCATGCTATGATTCTGTGATGATAATTTGGTTTATTTTAGAGCTAGTATAAGGCTTTACATGTGTCTTGTTGCAGAAACAGCACTGGAATGACTGAGCACAAGCAGTTAGACCTACTTGGCTATTCTGATTCTACAGCAATGACTTAGTTCTTCGAGCATAGCACCATTCATTCTTCTTGTTTCTGCTGGGCACCCAACTTGCCGAATAGCTAATAATAATGACTTTGCATGCTCCTTCTGCTCATTCTACACAGACAGACTGCCCACAGGATACAGGGCTTTGCCAGGCCACAAGGAACACAGTGGCCAGGGATCGGGCTGCTGCTGAGAACAGGACCAAGACCATCCAAGTAGTTCAGCTAGTTCTGGAGTTATTTCAATAGAAGTCACTAGGAATGTACAGAAAGCTGCCTGTGACATGCCACTTGTGTATCCTACTGTTTATGAGCTGGATCAGCCAGTAATGAATAACCTTGCGATCTCTCAATGCTGCTCCAGTGAGAAAAATGGAAGATTACAGGACACATCTAAAGCATCAACCCAGAACTACTCCATACTGAACTGTCTCTGCAGCAGCTAATGCCTTTTCTTATCTAAAGGAGAAGAGCATAGAGGGATATAAACTGTACACACTACCTCCATGTTCTGACAGAACCAGCCCAATATTAAGGCTTCTGCATAATGCAGGAATAAAAAAATAAGGACCCAGCCTCTAATACTGAGCTCATTTAGCTAGTTAGCTTCTGGGAACTTTAATGACAAATCTAAATGTTTTAAAGATGACAAAGTATATGCAAACTTCATGCAAGATTGATGATGAAGATTGCTAGACCCAGAAAAAAACAATGCCTTTGGAGACTTTTGAAGCAAAGAACACTACAGATTCCCATCAGTGAACACACCCACACCATATTTTGGCTTTCAACAAAAGGCCTTTCTTTTAACTGAATATTTAATGTGTAGAAAAATATGGCCAAGAAATTGTGCTATTAATAGGTTTTCTGTTTCTTTGGGTCTCCTAAATCCTAACTGCCAACATTTTGTCAACAAATCTTTCACCTCTTAATCCGTCTCTAAGGTGCTATTAAAATGGATAATACAAGGTTTGTAAAATGAAAAAAAATATTATGCCAAAAACACAACAGAAAAACAACTCTTTTCCTGTGAAATCACGTCTCCCAGTTACATAGGATGCTTGGCAGATGGTGGCACAAGTTTTATAGCTTAAAAATCAAGCAAAAAACCTCTACAAACAGCTCCAGAAATACTTCCACAAGGAATTTTAAAACACAATACTTTACCTTGTTCCAAACCTTCTATTAGCCAAGCAAATTAAATAAACATTTTAGAAATGTGCAAGCATATGAGTGAGGATTACCCCAGGATTCTCATTTTTCTGGGATTGGGGGAGGGGCTTATGTCTGGAGGATTTCACTATGAAATGTGCTGAATCCTTTCAACGAAAAGGTATCCTCTAGCACTTCTGCCCTTCCAGCTCCTCTTTTCTAGCTGAATATCACTGCCTATATTACCTCTTATTGGGGATATTGAATTTGCATATTTGAAGGCAATTTTTACCATATTAACCTTTTTTACTATATTAGTGGCACTTTTCTTTCTAGGCTTTCTGCAGTTTTGGTTTGCAAGAACTCCCTGTTTAGTGTTCTCTGAAAAACAGTTGGCACTTTATTAATCTGTCCTGTATGTATCAATAAAGGGTTGCAGTCAGAAACAAACCCTGTAGCACCCCAAGTGTCTGTGACATCTTAGAGTATCTGCAATCTATAAGAAATTCCTCTGATCTAAGCAAATATCAATTAGTTTAGCAGCAAGAACAAATTTGCTATTTCTCTCCTACATGCCCTACTCTCACCTAGTATAATTCTTACAGTGCTATTTTTGATTATAGCATACAATCCTGCATTGTCATGTGTCTTGGTGTCAGGACCACCACCACCACGTGGTCGCAACACCGCCTCCCCCCCCCACTCTCCTCCCGGTAAGATGGGGAAGGATAAGAAAAAGTGGAACTTCGTGAGTTGAGATAACGACAGATTTTTAATAATACCACGCGAGAAAAACAAAAGAAAGGAGAATATGACAATAAGACAAGATACAGAATACAATGGAAACACTGATACAATGAAATTCTCACCACTACGAGCTTCACAAAAGAGACCCCTCTCCCGGCTAGCTTCCCCTTATATCCCGGGCATGACGTCACCATGGTATCGAATATCTGGCTATGCCCAACTCCCAGCTTCTGTGAAGAATTAACCCTATCCCAGCTGGACCCAGGACATCATGGAAAAACACTTTATATTTTTAGCAGATCCAAAGGAACCAAGCGTCCTTTGGAAATCCACATGATCAATTCTGGTATAGACTATCGATCAGAACAGCATTAATTCTATAGAGTCACAATTTTTTACACCAAACCAACAGACAGATTGGTCAAAAAGGGTGGTTGCCAGCAAGTTAAAGGGGTTGTCTAGTCTACAACCATGGAAATGAAGGAATTTGAGAATGACAATTGATTTTCCTGTGCATCCTCTTTCCCAGTAAGAAAGGCGGAGAAGTTACTACTACTTGAGCAAGGTCAAGTGTTCGTGGCAGTAAGTTACAGTGAACTGTAGTATGTGTAGTATAGGGTTCATCAGAATCTCATTAA
>NW_010110799.1:9131-17641 GCF_000699245.1 Pterocles gutturalis
CTGTAAAGGCTATTGAGACTTGAATCTTCAATTATTTCAATTTTTGCATCAAGACCAGGAAAAATAGGATCATATCAACAGTTTTGCCTGTTTTCACTGCTGATGTAATCAGTTGTGCTGGGAGCTTCCTGTCAGAAAGAGAAGTAGCCTCAGTCACCCAATAGAGGTAACTCTTCTCATTGGCATCAACTACTAGCTAACCTGCTTAGAACAGAGCTCTGTCTAAAACACAGGGCATATATCAATTAAGTTTCAGATTCCTTTTTCCATTCTTCAGTCAAGCTTGGCCCCTGAAAATAGTTCCAGAGCAACTCCCTACATTGGATACCTAACAAAGACTTATATTAGATTGCAAGTAGGAATCCAGTTATGCTGGTATTGGGGCCAGAGGGTCTGAACAGCCACTCTGAATGGCTACTATCACCATTTAACTGCTAGGGCAAGAAATCAACTGTACCTTCTGTAAAGGCTTATAAAAATCTTAGCAACCTAACTGGAAAGGTGTCTACTAGATCTAAGTCACCCCCGGCATGTGCACACTTCCCCAAATACTGGTCCTGCAGCAACAATTTACAAAGGAATGGGAACTCTGCTTTTTCACATCACTTGATCAGTCCTCACCTTCCCCTATATAAAAGAGAAAACACTTCACAAGTTCAAACATCTGTGTCTATTTCAGGACTGCAGGCAAAGAGATAGCTTAACTGCACTCTAGGCTACATGGCCATGTAATATCTAGCTTTCTTCACCACAAAGAAGCTACGCCCTTTCAGTAGGTACCTTTGACTCAGAAAACCAGCTTTCTCCATGTAAGCTACAATGGCTATTGATGAGTTCCAGCTATTCTTGAAAGACAGTATTTGCATGAAATCCTGAGTGCTCTGCTTGATATGTTTTTCCTCACTACTTCTGTGACAGGCCACACTAGTATATATGCAGTGACTGTTCCTGCCTCAGGCTTTCCCATAAGGCTCTGTTCAGGTTAATCCTTAGCACATGTTACTACTCTGTTCAGCTCCAAGAAAACACAGAGTCAAATCAGTCTATTCCTGTTGACGCTGGCCCAGGCTTTAAAGCAACAAGATACAACCAAATCATTAAAATTCCTAACAAGCAAAATGCAAATAATAATTATTTCAAAGCCCAGAATCAGTCAATTTTCTGCAAGTATTCTTCCAAAATCTGCTTAGCACTTCTGGATACTTCCAGTAGAAAAAAGCCTGAAGCATTTTATATCAGCATCATACATGCAGGGAATAACAAGGAAACTCACAGGTTGTTTTTCTGTTAAGGTGCATCTACAGGCTTTCCTGCCCACCTTTGTAAACAAACAGCTCTTCTTCATCATCTTAACTAAAGGTATAAAGAAAAATTGCATCCGGTGATTGTTCTAGACAGGCAGGCTCGGAAGAGACTTAAAATAGACTGTTACCATGTCATTTAATTAAATTCAAACCTACCAGTTTAGAATATACCAATCTAACAGGACATATAGACAATGTCACAAGGCATTTCTAGAGAGATGAGGCACAAATTATTTAAGTAATGGATAGGAAATTATTTAAGTATGGGAAGGAAACTGGCCATCAAAGCCACATGCAGAGGGTGATCATCAGTGGCTTGTACTCAGGGTGGCAGTCTGTCACAAGTAAGGTCCCCCAGGGATTGATACTAGGCGCCAAGAAGTTCAACATCTTCATAAATTTAGCTGAATGATAGGACTGAAAGCAGCCTCACCAAGTTTGCTGATGATACTAAACTGAGTGGTGAAGTGGATATGTCAGGCGGGAAAGACATCTTACGGAGAAACTTGGACAGGCTAGAACAGTGGGCTAGCAAGAACTGTATGAAGCTGTCCTTGGTTAAGCTGAGACAGAATTAACTTTCTTCGCAAGAGGCTGTGTTTTGGATTTGTGCTCAGAAGAAAGCTGATAAAAAGTGATGTTTATGTGGCTGCCAAGGTCTTTCAGCTCCTCTGGCTGTCCGCAAACAGGAGAAGCTGGGAGGGAGCACAGCCCCAGCTACTAGCCCAGGAGTTGATTTGGGTTTGGGATCGAGACCCAGAGTGGCCAATAATCTATTCCATAACATACACGTCATGTCCAGTATATAGGTGAGGACCCTCCAGAAGATCAGCCCTTTTGGTTCCAGATCTCTTTTGCTCTGGGTCATCTCGCTCCAGGTGGTCGCTCTCCCAAGGCCTTTCCCCCCCCCCACCCTGGTCAGGTCTCGGTCTGGGATGCTCAGACTGTTATCTCCGTTCTGTGAGTGCAGTTTCGGGACTCTCCCTGCTCTGGGATTGTTATCCGGGAACAGGCTGAGCCTTGGCCATCAGGTGGGGGGGCAGTATCACTGTGTATCACTCATTTGTATATTTGTATATAGTATTGTTTTCAATATTATTGCAGCTTAGTTATTAAATTGTCTTTATCTCAACCCAGGAGTCCTCTTTTCCCTTTACCTCTTTAATTCTCTCCCCTGTCCTCGGGGTGGGGGAGGGAGGGGGATTGGGTGAATGGGTGTGTGGTTTGGCCCCCAGCCAAGGGAAACCCATCACAGAAGCTTAACAAAGACAGGTGTGAAGTCCTGCACCTGGGACAGAATAACTGAAGGGCCCAGTACAGACTATGATCTGTGTGGTTGGGGAACAGCCTTGCTGAAAGGGACCTGGAAGTGCTAGTGGACAACAAGCTGAACCTGAGTTAGCAGAGAGATATTGCAGCAACAAAGGTAAATTAGGTCCTGGGCTGCATTATTAGCGGGGATACAGATATGATCATCTCACTCTACTCATTGTTTGTCAGGCCACACCTGGAGTACTGTGTTCAGTTCTGGTCCCCACAATTCAAAAAAGAGATGGACTGACTGGAGAGGGTCCAAAGGAGGGCTGGAAATGATCAGAGGGCTTGAGAGCCTGGCCTACAAGGTAAGACTGTAGGAGTTATGTCTCTTCACCCTGGAGAAGAAACGGCTCAGGGAGACCTCATCACAGTGTTCCACAGTACTTAAAGGGTGGCTACAAAGAGGACAGAGACGCTCACCAGGAGAAGACAAGAGGTAAGGGGTACAAGTTGCACCAGGATAGGTTTCATTTACAGTGAGAACAATGTATCACTGGAACAATCTCCCCAGGGATGTGGTAGAGTCCCCATCACTGGTGGTTTTCAAGATGCGACTAGACAGGATGCTAGATGATCTCATGAAAGCTCCCATTCACAGGAAAGTTTGGACCAGATGATCTTCTGAGGTCCCTTCCAACCTGGAACAGCCCCAACCTGGGCTGTTTTGTTGTTCTGTGCAGCAATTCTCACTCTTCTGCACTGAGGGCAGAGTCAGTTCTTTCTTGCATTTTTCCATTACAGTAATTATTTTTAAGCTTCTGACTTAATTAAAATAACAGCTTTCTCCTCAAATTACTCCTGCCACCTCAATAACATACCCATCTGAGAAGAAATTGTGCACTTCAAGAAAAGGTGCAAGAAAAGAAGATAGAAAAATCCTGGATAATTGCAGGACAGTATCCCATGTCCACAGCTACCAGAACCAAGAAGTCAGCTTATGCTGGCCACAGAACAGAGAAGGACAGAAAAATAATGGTGAAAAAGAAAAAAAACCCTGCAAGTAAGAACAGTAAGACAAGGCTATTAATAGCAAAAACTACAAATTGCATCTAGAAACATTTCTACAATAAAGAAGTATGCAATCAAAAGTCTACAGATATGGTCCCCTGTTTCCAGAAGTTCCCCTCTAAACGGCCCTGCTCCTGCTTGAGCAGTAATATAAACCACTGAGAACCCAGCATCATCACGCAGCTCTTACCAATTGTAGAGAAGAAATAAAGTTGTTACTAAGCTTCAATCTGAGGATTTGTTTCAGAATTAGGAGGAAGGAATATCCAAAGTACTGAAAAGAAACGGGACTGAATTCTTTCAGTGCACTGCGCACACTTCATTTAGTGTACCAGAATACTGACCCCAAATTTCGTCACAGCTTTTTTTTCTGGTGCAATGTGCAGCAGATTCATCTTCACAGACTCATTATTCCTTGTCATGCAATAAGATGACTTCTAGGATTATGCAAGGGTACTCTTACTAAGCCCAAGTATCATACACACTTTTTACTTTGGCAAGTTTATAGGAGAGTTAGACTTACAAATAATTTGCATGAAGTTGAATAATTAAAACGACAATACTCAGTATCAGCATAAAAACTGTAGAGCCTTACACGCTTTCTCTTGCAAGCAAAATGGATTACAGCAGGATCTGTAAGCCCATACCCTACGATCTCTGCAAAGGATGAGACAATGCTAATGCCATGAAGCACAAAAGGAACAGTAACAAAAAATTGTTTCATCTTGGCAAGAAATTAAGTGCAAGACCAACTTGATTTTTGAGGAAGATATCTTGGTATACTAGCTGCAGACCCTCTTCCTCACTGGACTCTAGCTGAGGAGAATGCAGAAAAATCAGCACAAGATTTTTCATGCCATAACTTTGGTGATACTGTAATGCTAATCTTGGCTCAGACGCAGAAAATGTAAACATGCAGGACACAACTTGCAGAAGATTGCAGATGTTACTTTGCAGTTTGAATGTTTAGTGGCCAAGGAATGAGAGAGGGGAGCAGGCGAGTGAAGAGAAAAGAGTGAGCAAGGAAGCAAAAGGCAGAGGTAAGGACAGCGAGGGAGAGGGGAAAAGAGTAAGGGGAGGAGAGAAGACAAAGGGAAAGTGTGACTCCAAAAGACTGATTAGGAGAGAAAGGGAAAAAAAACAATGGGAAGGGAAAGGCAGCATCAGGTAAAGAGAGGCAGAGAAAAATAGAGGAAAAGGTAGTGAAGAGAAAGAGTAAATGACAGGAAAACAGCACAAGTGAGCAGGAGAGAGAGGCAGAGGATATGAATGTGGAACTTGTGGAACAAGAGGAACAAAGAGCAACAGAGAGAGGAGAGGGAAAGACAGCAGGAGAGACCTAGCAGGAGAGAAGGAGCAAGACAGCAAGCAGTTTGCACAACAGTTTATGGGTTTTCCTTTGGGAGGTTCTGGTAACAGGGTCCAGGAACACTGGAGGGCTCCTGGGAACCCTCTGGAAAATTTGAGGCTACATGCTCCTGCAACGTAAGGACAAGGTAAGGAGAGGCACATGGCTGTGGGCCTGAGGAAGCTCCAGGAGTTTCTAATGTGTTCAGTCAGCTGCCCTTGACCCAGGATGCCTGAAGCCTTTGTTACAGCTGCTGCTTGGTAAGGCAGAAAGGGTCAAGGACCTGCATAGCTGGTAGGCCTAAAGCATAGCTAAGAGACAGACCAGTTTGTGCAGAAGGGTGCAACGAATGGATTTTCGTCTCAACTGAGACTAGCCTAAACATTCTCACGCATGGTAGTGATGCACCAGAGCACATTCTCCAGCAGCTCTTGAAGCAGCTGTCCCAGAGTGAGTTTTGGATAGCAGATGCAGGCCTGCAAGTCCCCAGATGAAGGAATTGTTTAGGGCCTCTCCCTAAGGCTTGCAAAGATGGTCTTCTTCCCTGCAGCAGATACACTCACTGTTCTTGAAGAGCTGTGTCACCAGGTGGAGTTATGGGAGGAAGTAAGTAGGCTTTGCATCATAGGAGAGGATGAAAGAGAGACCTAATCTTCTCAGACACCCTATAGCTTCAAGGGCCCAGGACACCAGCTGCAGTGCAGGTATAGCAAAAGCCTGCCCTTAGCAGAAAGGTAAGTGAAAACTCTGTGGAAGGCCAAGGCTGGAAGACAGTGACTTCTGACACCAAAAGGAAGGCCTCTTCTCCCCCTGAAGGCTTTCCACTGTGGAACAGGTTCACTGTCTTGAAAGGTAAGGAGGATCTGGGTGTGGTTTGGAGAGAGCAGACCAGTACAGGTGACATTATAATTGGTGTCTGCTATAGGCTGCCTGAGCAGGGAGAACAAGTAGATGAGCTTTTCTGCAAATAGCTATGAGTAGCCTCATGTTTGCAGGCTCTGGACCTCGTGATGTATTTCAACCACCTCAACATCTGCTGGAGGGACAACACAGCAGGGTATAAGCAATCCAGGAAGTTCCTTGAGAGCATCACTCACAACTTCCTGACCCAACTGATACAGAAGCCTCGGAGAAGAGGTTCTCTGCTGGATCTCATATTCACAAACAGGGATGGACTTGCTGGGGTTCTGAAATTCAAACACAGTCTTGGCTGCAGTGACCATGAGATGGGAACTCCTGACAGAAGGGAAGAGGGCAAAGAGCAAGATCATAACCCTCAACTTCAGGAAAACAGATTTTGGCCTCTACAGGGATCTCTACAGGGATTTGCTTGAAAATCCTATGGGAAAAGACCCTAAAGAAAAGAGGGGTCCAAGGAAGCTGGCTGATATTTGAGGATCACCTCCTCCAAGCTCAAAAACAGTGAGCAGGAATTCAGGCACAAGGGCCAGGAGGTCTGCATGGATGAACAAGGAGCTCCTGGCAAAAGTAAAGCATGAAAAGAAAGCACATAGAAGGTGGAAGCAGGGACAGATAACCTGGAAAGAATGCAGAGATGCTGTCTGAGCACACAGAGATGTAGTTTGAAAAGCCAAAGCCACCTGGAATTTAATCTGGCACAGGCTGTCAAATGCAACAAGAAGGGCAACTATACAAGTACATGAATAGGAAAAGAATGACTGATGTCATTGCAAGGGCACACTCAATCTTTGAATGATGATGGGAATGAAGACCCAGGGAACAACAGGCCAGCCAGCCTCACCTGGATTCCTGGGAAGGTGACAGAACAACTATTCCTAGAAACTATTTCCAGGGTCATGAAGGACAAGGAGGTGCTCAGGAGCAGTCAGCATAAATTCACCACGGGGAAGTCATGCTTGACCAACCTGATAACCTTCTACAATGAAATAGCTGGCTTAGTAGATGAGGGGAGAGCATTGGATATAACTTATGTAGACTTCAGTAAGAAAAGCACTTTTAACACCGTCTACCATAAGATCCTCATAGAGAAGCTAATAAGTGTGGTCTGGAAAAGCAGACAGTGAGGGGGATTGAAAACTGGCTTAATGGCCAAGCCCAGACGGGGGTGAACAGTGGTACAAAGTCTAGTTGTATGCCAGTGACTAGTGCTGTAGTGATCAACACGGAGTCTAATACTGTTCAACATTTTTGTTAATGATCTGGATGATGTGGCAGAGTGTGCCCTCAGCTAGTTTGCTGATCATACAAAACCAGAAGGAGAGGCTGATACACCAGAAGGCTGTGCTGCCATTCAGAGGGACCTGAACGGGCTGGAGAAATGGGCTAACAGGAACCTCAAGAAGTTCAACAAAGGGAAGTGCTAAGTCCTGCACCTGGGGAGGAACAACCCCATGCACCTACAGTACATGCTGGAGGCCACCCAGCTGCAAACCAGCTTTGCAGAAAAGGAGCTGGGGGTCCTGGTGGACACTAAGTTGTCATGAACCAGAAATGTGCCCCTGCAGCAGAGGCCAATGGTATCCTGTGCTGCATTAGGAGGAGTATTGCCAGCAGGTCAAGGAAGGGGATCCTTGCCCTCTCTCCAGCACTGGTGAGGCCACACCTGGCGTGCTGGGTCCTGTTCTGGGTTCTCCACTACAAGAGAGATATGGAGCTACTGGAAAGAGTCCAGTGAAGGGATATTAAGATGATGAAGGGACTGCAACATCTCTCTTATGAGGAAAGGCTGAGACAGCTGGGATTGTTTAGCCTATAGAAGAAAAGACTCAGGGAGGATCTTATCAAAGTATATAAATACCTGAAGGGAGGCTGCAAAGAGGATGGAGCCAGGCTTGTAGTGCCTAGTGACAAGACCAGAGGCAATGGGCACAAACACAGGAGGTTCCCTCTGAACATCAGGAAACACCGTTTTACTGAAAGATGACAGCACTGGCACTGAAATTTTGTGGTGTCTCCTTCCTTGGAGATATTCAAAGCCATCTGAACATGGTCTTCAGCAAGAGGATCTAGGTGGCCCTGCTAGAGCAGACGGATTGGACAAGATGATGTGGTATATTAGGTTATGATTCGTGTTAAAAGAAATGGAGAAGAGCTGCTCTCATGATGTTGTGCTGGACAAAACTACAGCAAGCCATGGCCCAGAAATCTCCCTTCTCAAGGACCCTTCTTGCACTTTAGGAATGAAAGAAATGGGACAGTGATGGGATTGCGTGAAAGAATTCCCCCACAAGACAGAAAGGGTATTTGACTTGGTTGTAAAAAATCAGAGACCAAAGATAAGGGCACTTGAATTGAGCAGTCTCATTAACACTACTGACTGAACTGTAATCTGTGTTGCAGGTTTTTTTATTTTTTTTAAAAAAGTATGTAATGATGTAACTTCCAGGAAAGATGTGACAACACAAACCAACCTCTCTCCAGCAAACACAGTTGAAATGCAGAGTAGGAAAGAAAGGGCATGATGATGTTCCTGTGCTGAGCTGGCGCCTTCTTTGCAGCACAGGGCAGTACCTCCTCAGGCAATACGGCATTTCTGTATAACTGCACAGCAT
>NW_010110800.1:0-12137 GCF_000699245.1 Pterocles gutturalis
TACCCGATCATCCAGATCGCATTTCCTCAATTTAGCTGCGAGGATACTGTTTCACTTTGCCCTTGCAATAGCCTCAGAGTATCTACACAGCTTCTGGAGTGGGTGGCAGAATGTTTCCTGAAGCTCTCATAATGACCTCAATGCATCTTATTGCTAATGGCTAATGTACTCAAAACAGGGTTCAGGACAAACTAGGAAACTTCGAGGAGAAACACAGCAGCCTTCAAAACTAGTCACACAAAACCATTCCTTACTACGAAGTGTCAGCTGCAAGCTCTTTCAGAAACAGGAATATTTTCATAGTTTGGAAAGTCCTTCACACCTTGCAAACACTACCAATAAAAATGAGCAGAAGAGAAACTGCTAAATAGTAACACGCGCCAATATAAAAAGGAAGGAGCTCTGGGTGCCCAGTCCCTGACATTGCACCCATGATTTGGGTGTCACTAAGCCATTGCCAAACCTATCGCCAAGGCGAAGTGGGTGAGAAAAGACAGGGAAGAGGGAATGGATCTGCTTGATAATAGAGCCTAACAAGTGCTTTATAAAATGCGTGGTTCTCTATTATTCAATTTGAAATACAGTAAAAAGTCCATGTTTCAGTCAGTTGAGGTACCAAACATTAAGTTAATTTAAACAATTTACAGGTTGCTTTTATGGAAGTTTAGATATCTCCATTTTCCTTTAATGGTGGAAATTTAGAGAAAATAAGCACTCACTGTTGAAGGCAAACATACAGAGGTGACAGCTTTCTTAAAAATTCCTTTTGAATGTTTTGGGAATATTCAGCATTGATCAGACTTCACATTTCAAAGCTCCGCAGAGGTAGGAGCTTTGGACACAGATCTAAGGAAAGAAAGCTACGTTTGCAATGCATATGGCAGTCTATTAGCATTATATTTTCAACACTTGAGTGAAGTCTATGATTTCCTGCACATTGACTGGTGAGCTATAGCATAAATTCACTCTCACCCAGTATTTATAGCTGCTGGCATTCAAGACTCAGTTGTGATGTCTACTCAGTGTCTCTTCACATGAAATCTCTATAATGGGCTGTCTCAGCTACAGGCAGGATAAAGCCTTACCTTTTCTTGCATCTTTAGGTCAGCATTTCTTAATCACTTAAAGCAAGTTAACAAGCCTGGTGTCATTCTGTTAACATACAAAGCAAAGAGCTCAAACAACAGATCCATCAAGAAAATGCTGCTGTGTCCTCTACTAGAATTCCATTCTACATCATTAAAATATTTAGAAAAAGATAAAACTGCATATTTCACACACATTTCTCTTCTGGCTGACCTCATCTGTCAGCACTGGAGAAGCTGCTACCACTGACACACCATTACTTCTAGACTGGTTCTGCTAGGCTCACTGTCCAGTATCACTGTTGACTATCTTTTGAAAAGCTTTCATATGCCCACATGAATTATTTTAACTCCTTATGTGCCAACAAAAGCAAAAATAAAGTAGAGCTTTAATCATGGGTGTGGAGGAGAGGCTGGGATTTGTAACACACCATTTTATCCCTGCCCTGAGCACACCCTCCATAGAGCTGCTTGGGAAGAGCTGCTTGGGAAGAACAGAGAGCTTGTTTCTCCCTGCTCTGTCTTCCTTGTGAATGTTTCTTCTGTCCTAAAAGCTTACAAATCTAACTGGGTATTTTGCATTTATTACACCACAGCTTATTACAGAGAGAACATAATCTCAGTTGATGTCTCTCAGTGAAAGGTATCAAGTAAGACTCCCAACACAAGAGGCAGCCAGTCCATGACCACTGACAGAGACCTGGAAAGGGACAAGTGGATGTTTGAAACCTCCTCACAGAAGGGTGTGGGGCAGCTGTTTCTGACTGCACCTATTACCAGCACAAGTAAGAATCTGAAGACCTCCTCGTGAGGTCAGATCAAAAGTCCACTTATGCTAATGTCCGGTCCCCGATAGTGGCCAGCAGAAGCGGACGCGTAGGAGAAAAGAGCATAAGGAATGGGCCACAGACTGAGTAATCCCTTCCCTGGTACATGCTCCAAGCTTTCAGCAACTGGCCATTTAGAGACTTCCTGAGCTAGAGGCCACATCCGGACCATTGCATTTAGTAGCCACTGATGGACCTATCTTCAATTGATTTGTATAATCCTTTTTTAAATCCATTTATAATTTTGGCCTCCACAACATCCCGTGGCCATGAGTTCCAAATTTTAATTAGGTACTGTGTGAAAAAGCACTTCCTCTTGTTTGTTTTAAACCTACTGCCTGATCATTTCATTGGATGCCCACAAATGTGTCACGAGAAATACTGATTCATCATTTCCTACTCACCTTCTCCACAGCATCCACAATTTTACAAACCAATTCACCTCATTCATCTATACCCACCCTCACTCATCCCTTCTATTCAGTCTCTGCTCCTGGCTCTTTGTAGCCCTGCAATACCCTCTTTGAAAGCCATGCAGCATGCAGTATTTATGATATAGGTGCATTTTGCATGAAAGCAGTAATACAACAGAGGTTTTTTAATTTTCCTCTCCTACTCAGAGACTTGCAAGAAATCCTTCCAACAACTCCAAGAT
The DNA here is from genome assembly GCF_000699245.1 of Pterocles gutturalis. Taxonomy (NCBI): domain Eukaryota; kingdom Metazoa; phylum Chordata; class Aves; order Pterocliformes; family Pteroclidae; genus Pterocles; species Pterocles gutturalis. Next base: position 2,568 of record NW_010110800.1, read on the forward strand.
CTTTCTCATGGTGGTAGCACCTCATCCAGGGTTCACTATGCATCCATATGCACTAGACTCACTTTTCCCTTCTCCCCTGTGTATTATTTTACCTTTCTCAACACTTAATCATATCTGCTGGTTTATCAGATAGTCACAAAATATCCTGAAACCCTTCCACAGCTCTTAGCACAGCCTGACATTTCACCATCCTGTATAATGATGCACTCAGCAATTTAGGTCATCAGCCGCTTCTGCTGATCATTGTTCAAAATCATTGAACAGCACAGGTCCTTGAGGGAAGGCAGTGGCAGCTTCTCTACTTTGGAAAAGCCAAGTACTCCTCACACTCAGATGGCCAGCCCAGTGCAGGCACTGAGAGGACGTCCATTACATCCCATTTCTCTCAAGAACTTCAATGAGGAAAATTTCTGAAGCCACTAAAAATCCAGACAAGTTACACTGATCACCTGTGTCCCCACACTTGCTGACGTAGCCACATTTGGTGAAGCATTGCTCCCTCCATCAGGGACGTGACCACTGTTCCCCCTATCACTCCACTGTCTTACTGAGTCTGTGTTACCTGTTCTGTGAACTTACCCACGTGGAAGTCAAACCCAGCTCCTCCAACTGTGCTAGGCCCCCTTGCAAAGACCAGCATTTCTTCTTTTTTTTTTTTTTTTCTTTTACTTCATTTATCTGGCACTCAGTCCTATTTAAGCAATGGGTCTCCCAGCAGTTATATTGCAGTCCAGCATATTCAATATAATTATATTGAATATTACTATTCAATGTTATTTTTGGAGTCAATACTAGCCTCATCTGCCTGGCATGCTGCTCAGTCTCCAGCAGGCTCTTGGCTTGCTGTACCTACCACACCAGGACCACTGAGATGAAGACAGCCATCTGCTCAAGGAGACTGCAGGCAGGAGGGTGGCACTTATAAACTTCCAGACACATAGGCTTACACCAGCAGAGTTCGTCTGTGGCAGAATGAGACATCTGGGCTGTGGAAACCCAGCTCAGAAATCCCTCCTGTAAAACCCTCCTCACCTTGCAGACCAACAAGGCTCAGTGTGAGAGTTCAAGGACACCAAGACAGGGTGGGGGGAGAGGGCCAGTGGTGGAGCAGTTGCATGGCCCCAAGATGACCCCCTTCCCCAGGACTTCCCCTGCCACCCCCAGGCTATTTTCAGTTTAGAAGCTCCCCCGAAAGGAAAGCTACAGGCCAACAAGACTTCCCACCTCAAAGGGCTCCTGGAGTCATCCATGGAGTGAATCAGCTTTGGCTTTGGGGCTCAGTCGGGTGTTAATTGAGAGGTCTGTTGTACGGGCTGAAGGAGGAGGAGGCAAAGAACTTCCTTATCACATCTCGGCCATCACTGTTGGAGCTGAAAAAAGGACACAAGCTCTTGCCTAGCCTAACTCCTCTGAGCAGGGTGGAAAGATAGAAAAAAACCCCACCCAACAGTAGCACTCCTCTCAGGTGCTGTAAATTGATGGGGTGAAGGGCGAAGAAAGGGAGGAACAGGAAGTGGTAACTTATTTGGACTCCTGAAATGAGGCTCCAGCTCTCACAGAGTTTCATAGCTTGTCACTTGTTTTCACCTGGTCAAAAAGACCCAAGCAATAAATCAGCCCAGGATGTTGTGCCATCTGTGGCTGCTACTGGACACAACTTCAAAATCCAACAGAAAGGAAGCTCCTTTTTTTGCTAGAGAAATCCAGCCTCATTTGCCCTTCGAAGCTGCCACTTGTCCTGCTTCATCATCCCAGAAACAGCTCATTATGCCTGCAGAATTTCTCAGCCCCCCACCCTTTCCAATGCATATACATGCACTTCTATAATGGGCTTTTCCATTGATTTTTCTGACTTCAGCAAAATTGAAGTTGATTGAGTATTTCAGAAACAATTTAGACATTCCTGCCAAACTCCACAGTTCCCTGGAAGCCCAACAAAGCTCTTGTGCAAGGTCTAGGCAGTTGCCTCATCAGCCAGTGTCACTCTAGGGCACCGAGAGGGAAACGGAACCACTTGGAAATGTCTCTTCATTTAAGGATGGCATGAGCAACTACAGATGAGCACACAGCAAGGATATAAAAAGTTGAGGTTCCAAGTTATGAACAAGTTCTTTGTCCGATTCTTCACTCCACAGCCCTGTACACATCAGAAGCTTCCTGCAGCGCTCCTCCAGTTGTACTGCATGAAGCCCTCATCCCTTTTCCTATCAGAAGCCCTCATCCCTTTTCCCATCATCTCAGTGATAAACACCCACACAAGAAGTTTACTCTCAAAAAATAACATGCAAAATTACTGAATGCCCCAGGGTCCAACAGCAAGTAGAAAAACATAAAATAAAATAAGATGGGGCGCTGTCCCTGCCTCTTCATTTTAGCTATCATTTTGGCACATGCCAGAACATTACCCCAGGCAAAATATCACCAGGTAATAATGAACAGGGATTTGCATGCAATTCCAGCAGTGGGCATGACCATAGGCACTTCTTGGTGCAAGTTTTCCCTTCACAGGGTCTTCCCAAAACCCCTCTTTGCACATCAGCTGCACAATAAATGGCTGAAACATCTACTGCTATTTGTATTTTTAATTGGGATTATCAATTGATGTGACATAATAGCTGACGTTTCTGCACAAAAACATGTTTATAACATTGATGCAGAACTGACTCAGAGCACAAGGATGCTTTGAGGTTTCTGTGCTTGATCGGCAGATTCAAATCCCTTGTTGCCAGATTGGCATGAATTGCTAGCCGGTCCCTTCCCAAGAGACAAGCTTTGACTGTCTCTCCCAACAGCAGTAACTAGTTGTGTACCAATTAGATGCGAACCTTTCCAACAACAGCTTTGAGAACACCCAAAGAGAGTATCTCTGGATCTTACAACCCTCCCATTCCAGAAGTCAGGCTTTTCCAAACGTCAATGAAGATACCTCCTCAGCTTCTTCCAAAACATACACTGAAGAAAAAAGGGCAGAGCTAAAATCAAGATGGAACTGCAAAGTACAAGGAAAACAATTTTTTAAATGTCTTTAAATATTTCTATTTTTACGCACAATGATACTCTTGTGTTCTTTCATGCTCTTTAGGTCTACCTCTGCTCACTTTAAGATCCAACTGGCATTTTTGCCAGCAATTCACTAAAAGCCTGCTCTCTTCCACCCCTCTCCCTCCCCACCTGCAGGCAAGCAGGGATCAGGGCCTCACAAGACTACCGTGGCGTGGGTGTTATTGGCTGTCTGTTTTGGCAGCCTCTCCTCCTTTCTTCCAACTCTGTTTTGAAACACAAGCTAAATTAAAAAAAAAAAAAAAAAAAAAAAAAAATCTATTCCCATTAGCGCCTGCTGCCACACTGTTAAGCACAGTTGCAAAAGCAGCAGCACCATGCAGGTTGGCCTATATAGCCCAAATGTTCATCAAAGAAAAAACTCTTACTCTAAGAAAAGTTATGTACTTCAGGAAGGCAGGAAGGACAGAGGAAGGCAAGAGGTGAAAATGGGGGAAAAAAGGGCCAAGAGGACTTTGTGAACCATCTCACTTTAACAGGGGGAGCAGAGGGAAAAGAAAAATGTCTCTCCAGAGCCAGCTCCCTCCCACATTTAATGGCATTAGGATCTAACATGTAATTTGGACTAAAAGACTAATTCTTTCCTGCGGTTTGATGGATGCTAGCGTCCCATTTTTTTTTCTTCTTTAACAATGTATTACATAACATGCTGATACACTAATTACCATCTCATGTCATAGCAATTTTATTAAGAGCTTATACTTACAAATACCCATTCTGAAAGGATTTTAGGACTTTTTTGTAATTTTCTCTGAACCAGGCTTGTTGAAGCACTGGCAACACGGTCTGATGCTGCCTAATGCAGCTTCCAGTAACAAAGCGTCTCTACACAAAGAGAGCCCTAAGAGTCAGGCATGGATTCTTCTTGCGTTTAGTCTCAAAGACTTGTAAACAAGTTAATGTAGCACACTATGTTGTGATAAAACACCAGTAACACAGCCCTGTTAGGTTCCTGTACCTGCTACAGTTCCAATTCCAGAAGCAATGCCAAGAGAGAGAAATTCCTTTATACCAAGTAATGGAAAATTTGTTAACTATTCTGCAGTTAGTGTTTGCTCATTAATATGGTACCCCCTTGCCAGGCAAGACTTGGTACCATGAGGTATTTTTCTGTATAAAATTGCTAATGCCATCAGGATTGTCCAAATGGGATCATCATCATTAAAAAGATTACGCAGTAAGGAAAGTGATTACGGCAACATCTCAGTAGAAGGATTACTAATCACAAGTAGAATCCTGGTACAAATCTCATTCTCCGTATACAAGAAAGGACACAAAACCTTTTAAACATAATTTATATACATTTATGGCTTTATACAACAAACTGTCAGGGATTGTTCTCGTGTGTCTGCAGAAGTACATCAGGCACTTTTTCTGAAAATATCCACGTATGAATTTTAATTCTGCAATCTGACTAAGAGCAGTGAGGTGGTGAAGAGCTATCACACCACTCACAAGTAGAACTAGCAGTATGTACATGCCAATCTCTCACAATATTGCTGGTTTGTGGAACACCCTCAAAAAGGAGGCCAGTTTTAATGCCAAGTAATTTGCTTTTTGCTTGCATAAACCATGCTGCATTTTACATTATGATTACCATAATAATAATAATAGTAATGAGAATACCATATTTAAAATCAGTCATAAATTAAGGATCCTAGCAATTTCATAATGAAAATAGGAATTTCAAATCAGTAAAAAAATAAAAAAGTACTAACATACATCCAGTGGTTTAACAAGTGCAAATTTTATACGGTTTTATAATTGGTCCAATTTCAACTTCTCTTCTTAGGGATGCTCTGTTGACTTAAGCCAGTAATAAGCAATACGACTTTTGCTTATAAGTGTAGGCAAATTGTCAGTTTATCAAAGCAGAGCTTTCCAATTAATGCATCTACTACCTAAACATATATCATATAGCTGTATTATGGAAACAATACATCTTTATATTTAAAATATCTGAACAGCTCTATAATACAATAAACTTTTAATAACAGTACAAACCAGAGAAAAGTCAAAAACAAGGCTGCATAGGTAAGATCATCTGCACAATTCACAAACCAATCATTTACAACAATTCTGACAAACTAAGTTACTCCAGAAACTTGGTACTTTTACTGAAAAAGGATTTATTACTAGAGGTCACATAATGTTTGTTTTCAAGGCAGACAACATGCCCCTTCACCAGACTTCACAGTATTCCAGAATTACAGTTGCAAAATACTAGAATGGCACCACAAAAACAAAACAAAACAAAAAAATTTGACCACACAGCCCAAACCTCTGATTATCTACAACTGCTTTCTCACAATAATTAAAAGGTGCTTCTGTTGTGATTAAGGGGGCCTGTTGTGATTAAGGAATGGCTACATTTATGTTTTTCATAGTTACAAAAGAAAATGAAGAAAATATCCGTATACAGGAAGTTATACAGTAACAGTAAATAATAAACAGGAGGTACATTGTTAAATGTAGCATGTTCAGCTGCAACCCCACAGAGTATAGCATTAAGCACTCCTTTCTTTGCATGCAGAAGTGAATTTGATTACTACTTTGGCCTAGGCATATCAGTGCCTGTTTGGGAGAAAACATTTTTACACATGCAGCAGAAAGAAACCCATATGTGAGCTCTCCCCTTGCTCCACTGCCAGGATTTACCATCACATTTCCAAGACTATGTATTTGATGGTGAAGATGCTACTTAGAGATATTTGCCTGTAAAAGCAGGTCGCTTCATTGAGGTTTCGGCACTAAGAACATTTCATTTTGCTCAACAGAAGTTCAAAGACCAATTTCACGCTGAGGGAGATCCTGTATCACAGGACAGCTTAGCATCAACCTCTGGAACTGCTGACAATGGTAATAGGATATCTAAAAAAGTAGGACCAGCTGTAATTAGTAGTGATTTAAGCCCAGCAGGGAGCTAAATGCTAGAACATCAATAAATACACTGCAGAGCCTTAGGAAAGTCATAACAAGATCATTAAATATATATCTTGTTACTAAACTTCATTTTCTTGGCACATTCCGTTTCTTCTTCCGCCATATGCCATCACTACAAGGAAGATATGTTTCAATTACAGCATTTTTTTCAGCTGTGGGCTACACAGACAAAACAAAAATCACTGAAAAATATTTATTTCTCTCCCTCTTCACAAGAGCCAGCCCTAACACAAAAACCGTTAATCCTGTCAGTGCATAAAAAACACTCCAAGGATTTCTATAACACAAACAATGTGTAGCAACCAGTGAAAAGACAGGTGAGGCCCATTATCCACACATCCATTAAAACTGCATCATGCAATTAAAAAAAAAAATCAGGAATCATTAATCCAAGACCCAATCCTGAAAACGCTTAGGTAGCTGTCAGTGTGCCCATGCCAACAAGAGCGGGTTTTTCCACAGGAACAAGGCCTCTGTCATTAATGCTTTCCCCTACCCTAAAGCTCATGTATTTGTATAACTTTGCCACTTACTTAATCTTTCTTATTTTTTTAAAAAAGTAATGTTTTGTCCTGTAATATGGGGTCACAAAAGTTTTAGCCTCCCACTGAAAAGTAGCACTTTTGCCTCTTCAAACCTACTGCATTACAGCAGAAACACTGACAGACCCTAAAACTCATGCTAATTAAGACAAGTGACAGTTTTGACATTAATTTTTCTAAAATTACAAATTTTCTCCAAAAAGTCCTGCTCTTGAGTGCACAAACATTATGAGACCTCCATGAAATAAATATAAATGTGAAGCATTGTACAAGCATTTAACAATGAATACTTAACACTTTGTGGTAGTCAGAGTTAAAATGATAGTAGAAGCAGATGACATTTCTAAAAATGCATATATAAAACTGATTAAATATTTCCTAAACATAAAGTTGTCTATATTTATACATCACACAACAAAAAAAGGGGCAGAAATGTTTTGTATTCAAGAAACTTATTTAGTTTTTCCTTTATTAGCACTCCCAAGTGCTATGGAAATTTATAAAAACCTGTACTTAATCCAGTTAAAATACTGTACAAAATGAAGAGGTTATGAACACTGCCAGATCTCAGATTTTTTTTTTTAAGTTGCCTCTGTAACAAAAGTAGACTTTAATTATAAGAAAAATATCTTGGAAAGTATTCCAAAAATTATCTTAAGTCCAACGATAAAGTCATTAGTCTGACAAAGAAATACAGATATATTCTTACATAAATTTACATGAATACAGGTAACTTATCAAATGTCATTTAACCTATTGTTTTCTTTGAATAGTCAGTCAGTTTAGTAGGATCATATTTAACGGGCTATTCTGTTCCCATATGAAATGTGTGGCAATCTTGAGTAAAATAACACAGTTCGTACTGCTGCAAGGCAAGTCCACAGTTATCTCAATTCATCAGAACACAGGTAACATCAACAAAGGTTAAACTTACTTAGGGCATGAGATCATCACAGTATTCTTACAAAACTTTATAAACTTTTCTTGGACCAAAACAGATAGTCTTAAAAAACAATTCTTCTTCTACAGATCAAACTGTACAAAACCAAAAGCACAACATGATGTAAATAAGAGTTCTTGCTGTGATTATATGGTGTAGTGAATTTGGCACTTCAGAGTAATGAAATTTCCAATGGCACAGTTCTTATCTACAGCAGCACATAACCTGCAAAACTTGGGCAAACATCCTGTACAGGAAAATACTCTGTCTGCTGCCAACTCTGACGAAAGGAAGAAAAAAGAAAAAAAAAAAGACCCCAAAAAAAACTAGTGCATGCGCACTGCTTTGTCAAGAAAATTAAAAAGGAAGGTGAAGGCCATCTTTGTACTGCTTTTCTCAGTTCCTGCTGTCAGACAAGTCTGGAGAATTTAACCATAGCCTAGGAAGAAAAACAAACAAACAAACAACAAAAAGAACAAATTAACATTCACACCAAAATATTAAATCTATCAAAATATGCTCAAACTAGCCTAAAGATAACTTAAACTGGAAAAAAAATTATTCATCAATTGATAGTTACCAGAAAGTTTTTTGTTTAGAACATTAATGGCAAAACATTAGTGCTCCACATGAAGCAACAGAAGTTGGTACATGACAATCCTAAAGCACCAATGAAAACTTGATTTGCAAACTGATAAAGGACTGGAAAGTTACTGGCTGTAATAGAGGCACTTCACATGCCAACACAGAAGACCACCCATATTTTAAGCATTTTGAGATCTCTTTTCCCTTTAGTTGTTTTTCAGATTTATCATAAAAAGCACACCTTACCTCCTACTACATCCTAGCCTGACACCCAACTGTGTGTGGTTGTCTTTACGCTGTGCTGAAAACTTTGGTTAGGCAATACACTGTCAAAGTTAAAATCTAATGTTTCTCCGTCCATAAGGTCATTACGGATAATTGACTCCATGTCACAGTCCAACCGTTCAATTAACATGTCATCTAAGTCACTGGGAAGCTTCTCCTGGTGGAGGGAAACAATTCCCACCCTTCCGTAGCCATTGCAACTGTTAACAGGGGCATACGGGTTCATAGCATTCATCTGCATTGGGTGACTCATAGGCACTTGCAATGAAGTCTTCACTGTCGACAAGCGATTTAGACCTGAAGTATGTGACATGGTGTTCACTGTGTGGGACAAGGCACGACCATTAACTGCAGGTGTTGGCTGATTATGTCCTTGGTGAGGGCGGGTGTTAGGGTTCATCATTTTGTTGTGGGGTGGTTGACTGCCATAAGTTGGCATCACCGAGTTAGCAACCATCAGCACACTTTGGCCCAGCGCCCTGCCACCAGACTGGGAAACACCAGTGTCTACTGATGCCAAGATATCATTGTGTGGCGGAGAATCGGAAGTCAGTAACTCCTTCAGAAGTCCTGCAGGACAGTTATATTGGCTCATCGATCCATAGCTTGATTTACTGTCTTGAAGAGTCTGCATAGGAATCTGGGGCAAAGAGTTCATGCTAGCTTGAGCATACGTAAATTTCCTGTAGTCTGGATTTGGTGAACCTATACTTGTGGTCGAGGATGCGAACGAGTAACCTGGTGTTTGCTGCATCAGGGTAGCAGATGAAGACTGTGTTGATACAGTCATTGATGTATTAGGTGACAAAAGGTTAAGGTTATCCAAAAGATTTTCCATGTTCTCAGAATTACTCATCTCTGAAAGGCTGGGCAGAGTAGAAGTCATTTTGGTGGCTGATGATGGGTATACCATGGAGTGCACATCCCCATCTCCAAGATCATCTTGCTCTGGCAAAATAGGAGAAAGTCTTCCACTAATCGTACTAGCATTAGAGCTAGTTCTAGGTCGAAATGTACTCCAGTTATCAAAGTCATCATTACTGTGCGAGCTGGGGCTTGCAGGCCACTTCGAGAACTGTGATCCAGGACTGTCACCATTCCCCTCTTGACCGGACTGAAGGGATGCTTTTTTCTTGGCAGCTCTGCCTCTGCTTTTGGCAAATTTGCTGTTGTTATCCATGGACGCTGCCCGCCTCCTAGGAGATTTGCCACTCT